>NW_022106471.1:14306853-14317848 GCF_000313985.2 Echinops telfairi
AGAGAATGATGGATCACTGCTTATGGTAAGGCTCTAGTCAGACAGTGGGATGTGATTTTGCTTGGGCGTCATCATTAATCCGTTTTCTGCTTTGGATGTGACGTGGAGTTGAGTGTAGAGGCAACCCACTATTCTCAACTCTTTACAGCTGCATCCCCCTCTCTTACCACCCTGTGAGTCAAAGGGGCAGTGCTGTCTCAGTGGTAGACTCTTTCATCTTCCGGGCGGTAGGCCTGGTTCCATGGTGCCATTCACAATCAGTGCTCTGCAAGCTCAGTCATGACTTGTCTGTGTGTGAAGAGTCGTTTGCATGATGCTTTGGTGCTGAGCAAGTCTCAGAAGAGCTTCCAAAGTCAGGTACCAAGAAGAAAGGTCTGACAGTCTACTTCCAAAAAGCAGCCAATGGCATCCCGTCATCACAGTGGTCCAATCCTGTTGTACAGAAGGTCCCCGGGAGCCATGGACTGACTGATGGCAGCGAGTTAAACCCACAGTGAGTGAAGTAGTGAGTTTATTGTGCCAACCTGGCCGATGCACACATGTGGGGTTAATTGAAGGGCGGAGGGATAAATGGCTCGGTGAGCCTGGCCTTTCTAGTTCTCTGCTCTCTTGTTTTGTGATGGTTGGACCAGGGTGCAGCTGCCTTAGCCAGTTCCCTTCATCAGCTGGCAAGGCTCACTTCCTGCAAGACATCCCCAAGGAGAAGCCACATGGACCTCCCCTGGTGCAGCCCTGGGTGCTGTAGCAGGCCACATGGATACCCCTGCCAGCACTGAAATGCTTACATGCTCACTGCAGGGTTCCTCCTGCAGTTGGCATCTTTGCGTGTGTTTTGGGGGATTGAGGAGGACTGTCAGACATATGGGCTAATGTTGGACTTATGGGTTTGGGCAGCACTGGGTTAGGATGTTTTCTTGATATGCACTTGCCCTTTTTTATAAAACTCTCTCTTATACATGAGTTTCTGTGGATTTGTTTCTCTAAAGTACCCAGACTAACACAGTGAGCATATCCCTAAGTATTTTTGTCTTTTATTCACCAGATTTCTTAAAATAGGCAAATACAGTGTATAGTATGGGAGCTTGCCTATTTGAAGCCAAATCTCTTTAGATAATCCCCAGATCTGATCTTGACAAGCAAAATAATGGAATTATTACTTTACAGTTGGTAGGTTCTAAATGCTTTCCTGCTTGCAAAGTGTCTTTCGATTACAGAGAACCCTCTGCGGTGGATTACTGCAAAGCTGTGTGATAACTAGACCGCACACTAATGTATTTTACTAAGTATTAATGCATTTTCGATTTGAACATGCATTAGTCTGTTTTGGTTTTGAGGGGGCTATTCCTAATCTGGGCTAGCATTTTATTTTGCTGTTTCCAGTATTGTCCCATTTAACCTGAGTATACGGCGTGTCTAGCTCATTTTATAGTGTGGTAGTGTATCTGTGTAACATAAAAGTTCTATGAACTTGTACCTGCCTTGTATGAAGACATTGAAATCGAAATAGCCAACAGTCAACAAAACTACAGCTGCAGTTTTAAATATTTTATAATCCAATCAAATGGTTTGAGTAGTAATGCATTTAAATGTTGTTATGGAATCCCCTGCAGACTTTTTAAAATGGTTACTCTGTTCCGGAGTTTGCTATTTATGAAATTCATAAGGGATGACATTTTTTAATAATAGAGCATTTAACTTAGAGAGCAGTGTTTCTTTTCATGTCTCAATATAATCCATAATTTTCTGGCTTAGCTTTCAGAGGGACGCAAATACAAATCATACTTTTATTAATGAACACACATCTATACAACTGTTGGTGCTGCTGTAATTAAAATGACCTTAAGTGAGAAGTTTCTCTTGGGTCGTTTAGCATCTTTGCAGATATTTGGATGAAGCAGCAGTTTTACCTAAGGAGGTTAGGCACCAGAGCAAAACCACATTCAGACAACGTGTGTATGAAAGGCTCTCGAGGGAGGTCGTGTGTATTGAGTAGAGGGTGGTACGCTGGGCCAGATGCGGGTGCAGTTTAAGTTATTTCTAAAGCCGCACCGTTGGAAAGGGAAGTTGCGGGAGGACGCTTGTGAACAGTGCTGCGTTGATGACTCTCAGCACGTGCTCTCAGCGGGCTGCTGCACTTGCTCCCTTGGATTCACGGTTTTGGGGTGGTTTCCATTTCCTCAGATGAGGAAAGTCAGCCAAAATTGGGGTTGAATACTCCCATAATACATGTTGGCGTCGAGATCCCGGCAGTGTGGCGTTAGAGCCTCATAGTGAGTATTGCTTTCTTTTGACTACCACGAATACTCATGGATTTGATTAGGACACACACACGAAATGCCACTAGTAGCTGTTTGATTCTCAGAAGCAAATATACTTTAGCTTTTAAAACACAAGTGTTTCCATAAAATGATTTTTTTTTTAAATTTTAAACGTTAGAACTTTTATTCCCTTTCACCTGTTAAAATGGACCTAGAATATTTGTTTAAGTATTAGATACTTTGTGTTCGGCTGAAGAATTAGAACAGTGAATTGACCTTAACTATTTCCCTTGCCATTTATAAGAAGGTGAAAAGCAGTTAGTGTGGCTGCCTGTCAGTATGGTTCATTCAGCTGAAGCTTCATCCCACACTCTCGTACAAACAGTGTTACCAAGCCCACAGCTAGCAGATCCAAGTGATAGTGAATGTACAGAGCGACTCCCTAGGATTTCCAGGGCTGTACGTTTTTAGGGGAACAGACAGCCTGGTGGGTTTGAACCCCCGAACTTGCAGCCAGCAGGCCAAAGCTTAGCCCACAGCTCCACTAGGACAGCTTTGTACGTATTATTGGGCACCGTTACAAAGTACTTTCATCTTTCAATAGAAATATGATCTGGAAAACAACAGTCTTAAAAAGTGAGTGAGAAAATAGCATAATAAGAACTTGTGCACCTGTGCCTGGCTACATGTAAGACTTCAGTAAAATATAGCTGATCCTTGTGCATTTTGGCATTTAAAAAAATCTGCTTTTGTATTTTTGTTAGGCACACAATTTCAAGTGTATGTCCAGTTTGTGAAGACATCTTAGTCTGATATTCTACCGCCGCATGGAGAATATACCGAGTAGACAAGAACCCTAAACAGCACAGTAAGATCCAGAGCAGCTAAGGTGTTGGGACCGTCAAGGTGATCTCACCTGTAAGCACATTTTAAAGGAGGGAAAAACATCTACGTAGTCCCCCAAATGGTTTCCCTGCTCCACTATGTTTCCTGTAATTTGGTTGGCAAATGCATTTTCAATTAAAAGAAAAGAATGAAATATTGATATGTTGTACTAGTTCTATTAAAAAATTGCTTCACATAATCCTTGAAGAATGACCTATTTAGAAACTGCTTTTTTTTTAGTGCATATTTTGTGGGATACAAGGAGCTCACCACTTTTATGGTGATATTGTTATATCGTTTCTTCTTCATATGATTTATTTTCTTTGATTATTTTTATCATCTTTATTTCTGACCCTTAGTTTTGCGTTCAACAGTTTAAGTGGCCTGTCAATTAAACTTCCCTCCTTTGATTTCTCTTCTCCCTCATGTTCATTACAGCCCCCCTTTCACTTGCTAATACCGCTCAACCTATTACTCAGCCCAAGAGCCACACGTCGCTCTTTCAGTACATATACATATGGATCTGGAGCAAAATGGAAACATTTTAAAGGATATTATTCAGATCAGAGTGATTTTATTTGTTTGAAACTTATATTCATGGATCTCAATTGTTAAATCGCGGCGAAGGACAGGATTAATTCTTCCTTCTCAAAAATTGGACAACTTCGCTGTCTAGTGTATGGTTTCTTCTGCCCTCCTTTGTCTCTGTCCCTCGGTAACCTCTAATGGATTTTCCCTTTGGAAAGGCTGTGTCTTGTGTGGTTTGGGTTTTCCCTCTCCTTACAACAGTGGTCTCGAGCAAAACCCATCCCTTCGTGATGGGCTAATGTCACTCAGCATCACGACCTGCAGGTCCCATCTGTGTCATCAGGGGTTTCATGGCTCATCACTGTTTTTCACACTGTGGGAATCTACCAATGATTCTTCAGCTGCTGTTGCGTCTTACTATTGCGACCAGCACTGCGATGCCCATGGGTGTGCGTATGGACGGACGCTCATGCTGTAGCTCCTATTACTTGAGGGTGCGTGCATACACAGCAGAGGTATTGCGGGGTTGCGTGGAACGTTGATTTCTGGTTGTTTGAGGTGGCACCATTTTGCTTTACACACTGGTTGTTCTTTATACAATTTATACAAAAAATTTAATTTTAATCAATCGGTTTCATTCAATTAAATTCATAGGATTCACTGACTTAACTATGGCTGTATAACTTGGACAAAATGGAAAGGCCAAGATCACATCTCTGGCCCTCCTACACAAATTTTGTGTTGTGACCACTGTGTGGTGCCCCCCTCTGCTGTAAGCAATTTGTGTAGTTGATTTTTTTATTTGCTTCAATTTCCCAATAGGCCAGAAGCTACTCGGTTGCCATGCAGAATTCCTGAAACAAAAGCTCTTCAGGCAAATTATTATTAGTCAACCTGAGCATTGCTAACGCTTTCTAAGAAGTTTCACTGTCCTCTCTCAACTCTTCACTGAAACTCTCCAGGTTTCCTTACTGGGTTTTGCCCCTGAACTTGTGGGCGGCTTTTCTTCTCCAGTGCTATGAATTAAAGTATGTGCCAACAGACTATGATGGAAATCCTAACCCCTTTCCTGGGGATGAAATTCTGTTTGCAAGTCAGTTTTTTGTTATGTGGATCAGACCACTTAATAGTAAAATGGGTTTTGAACCTCATCTCGTCTCAGCTACAGAAGAGCAGATTGGAACTAGAAACACATCCAAGAGGAAGAGAGGCGGCGCCGAGCTAACGCCCTGTCAGGGGAGCCCCTCGGATGCGCATGCGCGCCGCACCTGCTCTGGTTTTCAACATTCTCTGCTTTTGTGTTTTGCTTTCGCTTAGCGAAGGGTGTCTATCAGAGGCGCTGTCCGTGGAGGTCAGCCGCAGGAAGTTGTGTTTCGATGTATGAAGCCCAGGAGCGAGGAACTTTCAGGACAGCATGCAGAATCAGGGTTTCGTTGTGTAAAGGGCTGGCAGGGGCAGGAGAGGGGAGATGAAGTCAAGGAGTTCAGGGGGAAAAAAATGTTTGGAAACGGATTTTGGTAGCAATTGTGCAATTCTGCTTGACATGATCGAGCTATGGAATGATATGATCTATGTATTAACACCCAATTAATACTATATTTTAACAGGGTGAAGAGAGATGATATATTAAAATTGCCAAGAAATTAAGGCATGCCCAAAGCTGCTGACCAGGAGGGAATAGGCATGACCAGAGACTGACTGGAACTTTCAGACTCCAGAACTCCGAGGAAAAGAAACTTCTGTTCCCTAAAGCCACCCCTCCTCGTGCTATTTCTGTTACAGCCCTCTTGGAAACAGACACCCACAAATGCACGATTGCCCACTCTCGTTCATCACTTCACTCTACAAAAAGCGTTAGTCATCCCTACTGGGAAAACGCTCCCACTAGAAAATAGTCTTTGCTTTCCTCGCTCTTGGGCTCTCTTCTAAAGAAGGCTGTTCCTGCGAGCGCTACCCTGAGAGCCCTGGGGCCTCCCCCTGGACCCAAGCTGTCTCAAAAAAGCAATCCCAGAAGTCTTTTCTATATGGAAAAGTGATACGATTTGTGGCACACTCAAATGACAAGACTTTTCTCCTTCTTTTTCTTTCTTAATGAAAAACCCTCATTAGTGCTTCTGCTAGTCTGAACTTTATTTCTTTATTCAGCTAAGACATTAGAAACTGACTGAAGTTTAGATGGACACTCTTTGTTATGGGCCCCTCATGGCACAGCCGGCTGTGCGCCGAGCTACTACCTCAAGGTCAGGGTTCCAACCCAGCAGCCACTCTGTTGCCAAAAGATAATAGTGTTCATGGAACGATTTCCAGCCTTGGAAGCCCACAGGGACAGCTGTACTTTGTCCCACTAGGGTCACTATGCGTCAGAATCAGCTTGATGGCAGTGAGTTTTAGTTTGGCTGGTACAGTTGAGGCAATTAATACTAGATATGCATAGCTGATACCCGTATAGTTATCTTCCTTATTTTATGGTGCAAGTCCAACTTTTTTTTTTCTATTCAAAAGAAAAACCACTTGGATCTAATCAATTCTGACTCATAATGACTCCTATGTAGCATTTCTGAGACTACATCTTTACCAGGGCAGGTAGTTCCATTGGTTAGTGGGCTCACACCAACTACTTTGCAGTTAGAGGTAGGCATCTAACCCACCGCATTTCATCCCTACTCACTCTTCCAAAGAGTCCTGGGGGTACAGTGGTTAACTATTCAGCATCTAATTAAAAAGTCAGGGCTGTGAATTCACCAACTCCATGAGAAAAAGATGTGGCCTCTGCTTCCCTACAGATTTATGGTTTCTGGAAATCTATGTTGGTTCCTCTTTGTCCCGGGGGGTGGGGTGGGGGGTCACCATGAATTGGGATCCACAACATGGCAGTGGGTTTGGTTTAGTAAAATTTCTGTTTCGATCTGCTTAGGTATTTAGCAAATATTTACCAAGGACCTATTATCTGCCAGGCTTTCTTTGAGGAGAGCTGGCATTCTGTCTTATAAGTGGCACTGTCATATTTCTATTGACAAGGTTTTGCTGCTCAGCTAGGCTTAGCGAAAGAAATACAAAGGTAAACATTCCCCATCCTCCTGGCACTAAAGATGTTTTCAGGTTTGGTGCAGTTTGCCTACAATTCAATATTCATAGAATCCCAAATCATATCCATACCTGTACTTGATTCTCAGTGCAACAGATCCAAAGCTCAGCAAAGCATGTGAGTCATGCTAATATCCCCATCAAGTTTCTGTGGGTCCTGGATGCGTTACTTCTCTGCCCATGATGTATGTGCCTCTGTCCGTGTGCCGGGACAGTTGATAAGATGAAAACAAAAGAGAGGGTCCACGAACAATGACAAAGCGGAGCCTGCAGTGGCTCAGCCCCACGAGGTAATCTGCCCATGACCGTGGGCTGCCAGAGCCGGCTGCGATGGCTCTCAGAATGCATCAGCACCTCTGTGCTTCTCTAGGGCTCGGCTCTTCTCGTCCTTTATGCTCAGTACCGACACAGCTCCTCTGAGGACGCGATTGGCATTTCTCAAAGCATGTTCTACTAAATACTAGTTTCATGGATAACTTTTTGCAAAAGATATTTTTGTGGAAGAAAAAGGTGTGTGTGTGTGTGTGTGTGTGTGTGTGTGTGTGTGGACATGCAATGCTTTAGGAAGCGCTAGAAGAGGAACGCTGAGTCCTGTAGGTTGCTTTGCCGCATCATTTCTTCAAGCCTTTAGGATACCAACATTAATTGTGATTCTCCAAGGTGGGGGGTGCAAAGTTTGAGTTTCTCAAATATATTTGACCATGGAACACTTGACTTTTTCTTTCTTCTATTCATTGATTTTTTTCCAGAGCACTTCTCCAGACAAACCTTCAGGGACATAGAACTCTAAAAATCTCTGGGGCGCACACGTCTAGGAAAGTGTCCCATGTAGGATCACGTGTCTCCGAGACTCTTCCTACAAGCTATGCCACTAAAGGTTTTGTGAAATAGTGATGGTTGTCTACTAATTAGTGCTGTGTCATTATTCTATGTTTTTCTGACAAAGAAAATGAGATATAACACGTTTAAGTAGATTTCCCAAGATTCATCTGCTAAGAAAATAACAAAACAAAGAGATTTAAAAAAAAATCATTTTATTAGGGGGCTCATACAACTCTTGTCACAATCCATACATCCATCCATTGTGTCAAGCACATTAAAACAAAGAGATTCGAAGGGGGAAACAAAACGCCCCAAACCTAAAGGCCCTGGTCTGTCCCCTTAGACTTGACCATCATTCCTCCATACCCCCTCTTTCTGTGGGTCTCTCGTGGTGCATTCAGGCAGGCAAATAATTCGGGTTGGTCGTGACTTGTCCCACTCCGGCCCCTGGCAGACTCAAAACCAATGTTTGGAGCATCACTGTCCATTAGGTTAACTTTTGAGGCACAAGAGAGTGACATCTCTCCAAGATCTTTTTGAAGACTTTAATTCATACACCCACTCTTTCAGAAGGTGAGGACGGACTTCGGAGGTACCCATGATTAGCTCCACGTATCGATGACTACCCATCTACTACTGATGATCAACTATGTGCTGACTTGGGTAACAGTGATTCAAACACAAAAGCAAAATTAAAACAAAGCAATAGAATTGCTTTACCAAATGCAATCTTTTCCTCCAATCTTATCATAGAATTGTCATTGTTGCTACAGATAATGTAACAGATCCAGAGAAGTTAAAACAAATAATCAAAAGCCCAACAGTCCCCAGGAATGCCAGGGATCAAATCCAGGTCTGAAAGATGCAGAGCCCACAAGCTTCCCCCCTTGCTCCCCATTGCCTGAACACTTGCAGAGGAAATCCCTCATACAGTTCATCCAGGGATATGAAAGGATCTGAAAGATGTGGGGCATGAAAATGCCACACGCCTACTTTCTCTAACAGGTTTCTCTCTCTCTGAATCTGGGCAGGGTCCTTCCTGAACAGAGAGGGTGGGATAGGGGAGTCAGCATTTCAGGCTTGACTACGTCCTTCTCCGGGCTTGAACTTCTGACACTGTACAGCTGGCCTGGAGAAAGGGATTTATCTAGAGCCTCTTCAGCCCTGTGATTCAGGAAACCCTGCGGAAGTAACTAGAAAACAGGCCAAAAACAGGCCGCGGGGGCTCTGCATTTGTTTTTCCCTTCATGCAAAGTTTAAGGTAGTAAGAGCTTATTTTACCCCCGACACAGATTAGCGAGAATTTGACACTCAACACTCAGGTATAAAACTTTTTATTTTTTTCAAATTGACTCTGTGAACGAAACATTCTTCTTATCCCTAAAATACCTGTTATTGTCGCTTATGGGCTCAATATTTTTTTTTTACGCTTCACAGAGCTTCTAAGAAGATCTGATTGCAGGTGATGACAAAGAAAGGATAGCAATTCCAATGAAAGTGTTCTGTGGGTCAATAATTTAACACTTTCAGAAAGCATTTAATTTGATTTCTCCCACAGATCTATAAGATAGATTCCTTCATTAAAAATCTATTAAGAGCTAGAAGGAATTTATTAAACAAATTATTAATATTTCACAGTACTGCTAAATTAAAACAAAGCTAAAATAGCTTGGGAAACATATATTTCATGATTAAAAATGAATGTCCATTGGATGCTGAGTTTTACCAATGGCTCATTATTCCTCAAATATTTCAGCTTGGAATCTGAACCTTTTGTGTGTCCAGGGGTGTGTGTTTTTGGACACACTGCCTCAGTAGTATGATTGGAAAGGGCTCACAGATTTTCTCCTTGGAAGAAAGCGAAGCACACGTACTGATCCGTGCAAACACGAATCATCAGCTCCATGGTAAAAGACTGCACATTTTCCTTCTCTTGGTCCACAGCGAACGGTTGCCGGTGAAGCTGAGCTCCTCCTGGATGCTCCGTGGAAGATGTTAGGTGAGCCTCCTAGAATGCTGCCCAGGTCACATGCATAAGAAGCTGGCTGTATGCCAGTCCAGATGAGCGCAAATAGTCAGCTTCATCACCTTATGGCTTTACCAAAACTGCTTCGGAGTTTTCATGCTTGTGTTGAATGAAGCACTTGTTCAGTTGACTGAGAACCAGTGAAGTGTAGCTGAGAAAACAGGAACCCACTTCCGGAGTGATCCCACAGAACAGAGGAGCCCCACCCGGACCGTTTCTGAGGCCGTCAATCTCATGGGAGCAGACGGCTTCTCTTTTCCCCCGAGGAGCCGCTGGGGGTTTGAACAGCTGGTCTTTGGGTTAGAAGACCAATCCTTTTAGAAAATACTTGGTAAACTTAATGATAACATTGGTTTGTTATGGACCAAGGGGGGACACCTAGGAAAGGAGCCTCGGTGAATTCCCTCCGTGCACAACTGAGGGATGAGAGCAAAGTGGCTATTAAACGAGAGCCTAGAAGAGCAAAGGCAGAAATCAGATTTGAACAGTTCACACTTTGTTTCTTGATGCCCCTCTGCTGCATGCCGGACCTGATGTGGGATTCAACATTTTCTGTTTTTTTCAGTTTGCTGTTTGCTCTTTCAGGTTAGGGTGTATCTCAGGGGGGTTAGGTGGATGGAGGGCACCCTCTTGAAGCTGGGCTACCTGTTCTCCATTTTCGGGATATGCAACCCAGGTTTAATGAACCCATAGGGACACCAAGTAGAAGAAGGGGTTCAGAGGAAGGAGGGACAGTGGTGGTGGTGGCTGTAAGAGGGAGGCGGTGTCAAGGAGTCCAGGAAGGAAAAGAATGCTTGGAAACTCATTGTGTTAACCACTGTACAGTACTGCCTGATTTGATTGAACTATGGAATGATATACGTATTCACTCTCAATACATTTTTTGAAAGAAGGGGAAGCCCTGGTGGTGCAGTGTTTATGCCTTGGGCTTCAGTCTGCATGCTCGGCAGTTTGAAGCCACCAGCAGCGCAGAGGGCGAGAGACTGGACTGTGTCAAGCCCCACAGGGTTTGCGGCGTTGCCTTGAAGGCGTGAGCCTGGCTTTGGTTGGCATTAAGAACCAGAGCAAAACCGCATGCTGATTCGGACTCCCAGTGACTGTGTCCCTGACGGAGTGGGACTGCGGCAGTCTCTTGTCAGGGTTATTGTTAATGTCATCTTCATGCAAGCGGATGAGCAGGGCCCCTCCCCAGGTGCTTTCGAGCTGCCAGCTCCCAGGATGGTCGTCGGGCACCATTCAGGTGACCCAGGCCCTCTATAGTAACAGCTGTTGTCCTTACAGTTCCATCGCCTCCTGACCCTGCGCACAGCAGGGGGAAGCCCCCGCCAGGTCTGCGCCATCCTCACCACGGAGCTTGAGCTGTGTTGCAGGACCTCCCTCCCTCCCTCCCTC
>NW_022106471.1:14318029-14324448 GCF_000313985.2 Echinops telfairi
TTATGTAAGACAAAGTCTAGCCATCCTTGTCTCCAAGGGGCGCTCTGGCCATACTTCTTCCAAGACAGAATTGTTTGTCCTTTTGGTCATTCCTGGTACTTTCCGTATTCCTCACCAGGACCCCAATTCAAACACACAATTCTTTTCAGCCTTCCTTATTCAATGTCCAACGTCCACAGGCAGAGGAGGCCGTTGGAAACACCATGGCTTGGGTCAGGCGCACATTAGTCCTCCAAGTGACAGCCATGCTCTTCAATACTCTGAAACGGTCTTGTGCAACAGGTTGACCCAATACAACACAGTTTTCATATTTTATTTTTTAGATATTTGGCTGCTGCTTACATGAACATTGATGTGGATCCAACAAGATGAAATCCCCAACAACGTCTGTCTTCTCTCCATTTAGCATGATGTTACCTACGGGTCCAGTGGTGAGGATTTTGGTGTCCTTTACACTGAGTTGTGATCCACACTGCAGGCTGCCATCCTTCATCTTCATCAGCAAGTGCTTTAAGTCCGCACATTGTTCCAAGCAAGGCTGTGTCACCTGCGCATCACAGGTTGTTAACACGCCTTCCTCCAATCCCGAAGCTGCGTTCCTCTTCATATAATCCAGCTGCTCTGACGATTTGCTCAGCGCACAGACTGAACAAGTATCTGAGACGATACGACCCTGATGCGCGCCTTTCCTGATCCTAAACTATGCAATATTCTTTCCATCGGTTATGAAGAGCTAGTCATTTTAATTCAAATATTTTCAATGTCTTCCTGGGAGACATTCCAGCTGAGAAGACACATGGAGCTGCACTAGTGCCCTGCTAGTGCCCTAAACTGGAGAAGCTGACCCCTGCCAGCGCTGAGATGCTTACAACGTCACTGGATCCACAAGACTTCCCACCCACTGGCCTGTGACCTTCCTGCATTCGGCATCATTGCATGTGTTTCATGAGTCTGAAGAGGAACTTTATAGATTGGTATGGGACTTATGGACATGATCTGGACTGGGCTGGGCTGTTTTCTCAATATTCAATTGCTCTTGTCTATAAAGCTCTTTCCTCTACACATATGAGTGTCTATGAATTTGTTTCTCTAGTCTCCCTGGACTAACACACACACTAATTTGTATATGGGGTCCACCATGATGAACAGTGCATTTAAGCATGTTGTTCAGTCCTGCAAGTCCCTGAATTTTCTCATCTCCAAACAAGAATAACTTTAGAATCTCTTCTATCATACTAATGTAAAGTATAGTTGAGAAACCCTTAATACAGATCTTCTCACAGACAGAGCTCAATAAATGTTCGCTCATATTGTTATTCAATTTCTCCATGTTGAGGTTCAGAGCTATAAGAATACAAGAGGCAGAGTATGGGTTAGGTAGAAAAATCATGCTGAGGTAGAAACCAACAGATTCAAAAATTCCTTAGCGATAAATCAAAGTTTAATAGAGAAATTATTAAAAACTCAAAATATTAAGAGAGTACCCCACTATGAGGAGTGGGTGCTTCTATGAACACCCCTAGAAAAAGGGAGATTTCCAAAAGAAAATTATTTTTCTGAATTTCCTTTTCGGAAAACTCTTTAAGAGTTTAAAGTTCTTTGAACTCAACTTCATAAATTTAAAACTATACTTCTTAATGAAAAGAGGTGCTTTTAAGTCGTTCACTTCTAATCTGAGGAACCAATAAAGATATTTGCCCTTTTTTTCCATCAGAGGTAAAAATCCTAGAGAAGAGTGGTCTTTCAATATTCCCATGGACACAGCTCGTTCAGAACTTAGAGCAACAGCGTAGACTAGTGGTGGAAAGGAAGATGGCAGGCAGGAAGCATTGATTCTGTTTTCATTACATCCAGGGCTCATTTCAGGACTTACGCTACAGTTGGAACAAAACTATCTATAGCTAGGAAAGCAGGCAATTTGGCACATAAGAAAACACTGGTGTATGTGATGGCTATTTTAATAGCTGAAGATTATGTACCCACGACTAGGATGACTGGGCCCAGTGCTATCCAAATATCAGCGGCTAGAACCCAGCAGCCCACCTAGAGAAGCAGCAGCAGCTGTCTGCCTCCCTGAAGACAGCAGTCCTACCCTGTCCTACAGACCCCTCCCCGCCCTCAAATACAAACAGAACAAAGCTCCTCTAAAACAGAGTCCTAACACACTGCTGTTGAGCCAGTGATGACTCATAGTGACCCTGTATGGGTGTGTGAGACTGTAAGTCTTTACAGGAGCCGACAGCGACAGCTTAATCTTCCTCCTGCAGAGGACTTGAACCACCAAAACTCCAATTGGCAGCTCAATGCCTACCCAGCATGCCATTGTCCCATGGGGTAACCATAAGTTGAACTTGATGATGGCAATAGATAGGTTTGGTTTGGGTTCTCGGATCGTTTTTTAAAATGTTTACTTTTTAAAATGGCAGTAATAAATATCCTAATAGGAATGACCACATGCAGATTCCAATATTAAAATAAAAACAAAATCGATACCTTCTTTGACTGATAACTTTGCCACATCGAAGAAGCTACCAATTCAAACTTTATTCATATCACAAGGAATAAGGGTGCCACTTTTTCTTTGAGATTTCTTACCCAGATGGGTGTTACATATTAAGCACCAAACATTATTGTCCAATTTAGACACTATAGAGGGAAACAAACTTACCTAGCCCCCAGATTCTGAATTTAGAACCTCATAATAAAAGAGGTATATAACTTACAGACTACAGACCAAAGGAATGAGTGCTGGGCTAGCACTCTAATTCCCTTCAGGGGACACCACCATTTTGGAGATGTCTGTATGCAAGGTGCTCCTCAGCACAGAGTGGATGTTCAATAAGCATGTGTCTAATAAATAGAGAATTCACCAATAAATACATTCCCTGAATCTTCCTGTTGTAAAGTCACTATTTTACTATTTCCCGTGGTTTCTGCGGGTTGGGAAGCTGGGAAGGGGCTCAGCTGGGGGGCTGTGGTGCACGTCTCTCGCATACTTGCAGTCAGATGGTGGTTAGTGGTAGAGGCAGGAAAACGCGAAGCTGGAGCGACTGTGTCCACATCACTCTCACTCCAAGCAGTCTCGGCCTCTCCGTGTGGGTGGGATCAGTCCTCTTCACAGAGGGGTGGCCTCGGGGAAGTCAGCACGCTCAAGGCTTGGAGAACAAGCATTTTACCCAACAAAGCAGGAACAGTCCACGGCTCTTTATGGCTTGTCACCCAATGCCATAGGACATCACCTCCGCTGGGGTTTCTTCTGTGAGTGACAACAGTTTCAATACCAGCTTGCAGACATCACTTCTTCCTGAGAAGAGTGCCAAAGACATGTTTAAGAGGAGCCTGCGGAGTAGGGAGGCTTTGCTGTGGGAGCTGTGGAAGACACAATCTGCCAAGAGTGAGCGTGGATGCAATCTTAGTTTTGAAGCCATCTAGCATGAAGGTTCTGACATTTTGCTCCATCTTCCACCACCTTTTATTTTCAGAAATACTGAAATACATCATGGAACTTCGGAAAAAATTCAGATGTGAATTTGGAATAAAAAATCACTGTAAATTATTTATAGACCCTTCAATTACCATTCAGTGTCGTAGTGTTGCTCCCAAATTTATATCTTTCAATGCATAAAATTTCACATTTAGGCTGCCTTTATAATACTTTCTTACAATATCTGCAAATAAGACAACCTGACAAATTTAGTGACTGCAATCACACACAGACACAAAATATATCAAATTGGTTGTTTGACAACATATAGCAAAACAAATCAAAACCAAATCAAATCAAATCAAAAAGACCACCACCACTCCCCACCACCCGAACACACACAAACATTCACCATCCAAACAGCGAACTAAGACAAAACTCACCACACGTAACTTTCACTTATCAACAGTCTGCTTTCCACAGAAGACAGGCTTACTGGACAGAGAAGATCGACTTCCCTCAGATTTGATTTTGGCAAGTGTTGTGTAAGGGGCATGACTAAGTGTGTTCGGTTGTATCTGGCACGCACAGGACATCTTGACTGAGAGGCTTTGGGAGGCATCCATGAGAAAAGGCTTAGGCCCATGTGACACCGTTCGATGCATCAGTACAGGATAATCGAGATCTCCATTGTACTGAGTACGGATTGATACAAAGAAAGAAGAGAAATATTGAAGAGTCAGTGGTGTTAACTACAGTACGCTGAGGCCCTGGAGGCAGGTGGACGTTGTCTGCTGGTCATGTGACCCTGCCCATCATTAGTGGAAACTGGGAAATAACCTCTGATTTCTGGATCTCACTGCTCACCAAGGGAGATGTCAAGCACTGTAAAGATATCACAACCATTATTCAAATGAGAAAGGAGTCAAAGTGGACTCCATGCTCCTCTTCAGACAGTCAGACAAAGGGCGAGTCAGAAACCTACTTTTTACCTTTTCTCTGAAAGAAAAAATTGAGGACCACACTTAAAACTTTGAATGTTCTCATAGTCTATGTTTTGGTTAGAGTTGTAGGAAAGGGAAGCAGACGGAACAGAAAATATTTTCCACCAGGTTAACCTATATTATTGTAAATAGGGGGAAAGAAGATGAAAGAAACTATGATCCCAAAAATAGCATCTGAATATGGCTTATAAATAAAACACAAATTTCCCTTTAAGTCATTATGAAAATATCGAAACATGAGCCGTGTTTAAAGTATAAGACTGCTAGTGGGATGTGAAGGGGGCTTGCTGCTGAGAAGCTGGGTGCTGATTTGACTTTCAGAGGTTCTCTGTTGAAATAACAGCTCAGCATTGGTCTCCTCTGCTGCAAATACCGGTGCAGCTCATTCATCTCCTTCATGCGTTTTGAGCTGCTGGATTCAGACCCGGGGAAAAATATTTTTCTTTTTCTGCAGTATTTCTTGCTTTGTTTTAGTTACCTCAATAACTCTTCCCCTTTGTTCTACTTTGGAAGGCCTAGCCATTAAAGAAGTTCATAGCTTATATATATATTTTGTCTGAGGTCCAGAAAAGTTTTTCAGCATTTTCTTAACAGCACATGGGTGACCTTCTCATTTATGAAATCCAGGCATAAAACCCATTTTATTGTAGCTTAAAAATAAGTATCTGATTTCTTTCCCTTGACTTTAACAATATCCCTGGGTACACACAATGCTGCACATAGAGAATAATATAAAATGGAATTATAATTAAAATATTTGACTTGGCTCATTCTATTGGTACTCATTGTCATAATGAGTACATATGAGAGGATAATTTTTCTAGTTCTTAATCATTCCGCTTCTCAATACATAATTGAAGGACTTCCTGAACACATACTGGGCACTCATTTAGCAGTGCGGCATATTCTTTATTGAAAATAGAAGCTAGGTATAAAGAAAGTTAGAGGAATCAGCTATAAATACTGATTCATTCTACCTATCTGTATTGTGAGACATATCTTCATCCACACCAAGAATATCGCTATATGTAGCAATTGCAATTTCTAAGTCATTCTTTCTTTAAATGAATGGCTAAACAGGTGTAGCTAAAATGCCTTCAATCATTTCTGCACTAATTTGAAAAAGGAGTTTTGCAAACCATTGAAATCTAGTTTTAGAATTTCATTTAATAAGATGAAAAACAAAACAACAGCAACAAGAACAGGAAGGTAAATTGGAGGCTTGGGGCTTTGCTTTCACATCTGGTCACACAATCAGGGCTTTACAATCAAAGGAGAGGGAGAGAAAGCTACAGAAGGAAGCTAGGCCATGTCTAATATTTACTAGATTGAAGGGTTTTAAATGCCTTTTCATACTCATCTTGAAAATTCCAGAAAAAGAGGATGAATGCTTCTATTTATATTTTATATAAACGTTAGCAGTGTTTAAATACTAAAGAATAAGTATATTGGGAATAAAATATGATATGCATATTGAGACACATGATACAAAATAACCCAAACCTACCACCAGAGAGTGGATTCTGACTCATAGTGACCATGTACAGGGTTTCTGAGGCTGTAAATATTGTAAGTATCTGTAAGTATTCATGTTTCTCCTGAAATATGGATAATATATATTTGTATCTGCAGAGACACTCATTCTGAATGAAGCTAGCTTAGCTCTGTCCCCTGCCCTCCATTTTAAAAACTCTTTTATTGGCATATAATTCATGAGTCATACAATTCAAGTATACATATTTAAATACATTTAAAAGAGTTGTGCAATCATCACAAACCTTTTTACAACATTTTATTAATTCTTGTATCCATTATACCCACCCCACCCCTCACTATAATCCTAGGGATCTATTAATCTAGTTATTAGCTCCAAGTATCCACTTGTTCTGAATTTCATACAAAGAAAATCATAGACAACATCCCAACAAGATAAAACAGAAAAACCTTAACCCAGTAAAAAGCAGAAGAAAATAGAAACTACAAGAAATTAA
>NW_022106471.1:14325874-14361534 GCF_000313985.2 Echinops telfairi
GCTTTGTCTTCAGTGATCGTGTCAGGAAGGTGAGCACCATGGAATGCCAGTTTAATAAAATGAAGTGTTCTTGTTTTGAGGCCCAATGTCCATCTGCTACCTTAACACTAAACCTATAAATATATGCACATAGATCTGTTTTCCCATCATCGTATATATTTACATATATGCATACCTGTATTTAGACCTCTATAAATCCCCTTTGCCTCCTAGTTCTTTCCTCTAGTTCCTTTTGCTTTTCTCTTGTCCCACTCTCATGTTCAATCTTCATTTGGGTTTTTATATTTCCTCTTGGCTACATTGCCCTTGATCAAGCACTACCAGGCCTCCTACACCCTCCTCACCACCGATTTTGGATCACTTGTTGTTCCTTGTCCCTGCATTTAACACCCACTTCCTTTCTCCCCCGCCTTCCCGACTCCCATGTCCTCCCGGAACTGCTGGTCCATTATTTTCTTCTCCAGATTGTTTATCCCACCTATTTTATCTAGATAGACCTGCAAAGATAATAATATGCACAAAAAACAAGAGAGCAAAACAAAGCAACAACAGAAAACAAAACAACAGCAACAGCAAGAAACAAAACAAAACAAAAACCAATGACAGAAAAAAGAAAAGCCTATAAATAGTTCAAGGTCTGTTTGTTGACCTTCAGGAGTGTTTTCTGGTAGAGTCTGATGGGGTGGCATGCCCTGGCCCCAAAGTCTATTTTTGGTACTCCCTGGGGACTTGCTATTCTGTTGCACACCCTTCGTGTTTGGCCTCAATGTGGTGGGATCAGATTGGGCACAATTCCCGCACTGTGTGTCCAGTGTTGTCCCCTGTAATGCTATGGCCCATGAAGGACGTCGTGTCTTGTAGTGGGGCTGCCCTACGGTCCTCTCTGTGCTTTATATTTTCCTCAGGGCTTGGTGGGCCAGGATGTGTTCCACTCTCTCTTCCTCCCCGTTTGTTTGCTCCTGTGTGCTCTGATCAGACATGTCCCTCTCCCTGAGCTGTAGCTTCAGTGCTGTCCTCTGAAGTGAATTCTTCTGCAGGGAAGGGGGGTGGAGGCTGTTCACTGTAGTTGGGACTGGGACCGGCCGCTCAGACCTCTCTATTGGTTCCCTGCTTCATGCCAGCATGTTGCATTCACGTCTTGGAGCACCAGGTTGAAGTCTGGCCCCTCTTTCCCTGTGGAGATATAAAGAGCACCCTCCTTCGGGGTGGGTTAGTGCAGTTTTCTTTGTTTAAACGGGATGCTATCAGGAGGGCTAATAGCATAGTACATAGACTGACCAGATAGGATGCAGGAGACATTGTGAGCTTATTATCAAAGCCAACCATAAAACTTCTGCATTAAGAATGAATGCAGGTTTTAAATGAAAATTTTCACTAAAAGTTGGAAAAACGATGCATGGAGTTGTTTTTTGTCTTCTTGTTAGTTTCCTAGGCTTTCTTTTCCCCACTAAGCTCAGCTTGAGCAAGCAAGTGTACCTGCTTTCCAAGAAAACTCCCACTGAAGGTGCATGCCTTGTACTGCAGTTTCTAGTTTGGTTTAATCATCCGTAAACATTAGCATTTATCTCAAATTATCCTGAGTGTGCAAGGTAAACCATGAGTCACAAAATATGTGCTCCACAGCTCTCCGTCCCACGGACCATTCTCAAAAACATCTTAGTATTTGATGCTGACAGGTTTATGACCACACCAACTCTCAGTATTAGACCATTTCCTGGCCTTTAGTTCATGGAAACATGGGATTGAAAGATGAATGGATTTTTTCCAAGACATCTTTGAAAACTCCTCATCTTAGGGTTCAGGTCCTAAAGGGAATAAGATAAAAATCTTAAAGACAAACAATGTAAGACAAACGACTGTTTTTTCAGTTGGAATCGTTTAACAATGGACTAACTGGTCTAACAAGGGAATAGTACAATAGGACAGGCTGATCTTCTGAGCTCCAATTTTTGCTTTCCCCCCCACACATGACCCAGGTACAGGCACTGAGATACAGACACGCATCCCCGTGCACACACACGTTGCTTTCCCCCACACACATGATCCAGGTACAGGCACTGAGATATAGACACGCATCCCCATGCACACACACGTTGCTTTCCCCCCCCCACATGATCCAGGTACAGGCACTGAGGTACAGACACACATCCCCGTGCACACACACGTTGCTTTCACTGGGATTGGGCTCACATCCTGTATTCAAGAGATATCAGGGGGAGCTGAACTAAACCAGTCTCAAACGAGAGTTTTAAAAGTAAATCTGTGAGGATCTCTACTCATGGCTGTCACATTTCTTTCTGGGTAGGAAGCCTTTTGTTGGTCAGGATCAACATTAAAAACATCCCCCATCAGTTAGGTGACAATATCTATTTTAGTTATATTTTCCTGCAGCAAAACAGCCCCGTTTTTCTTTGTAATTTATCGCTGGGATCCATATCATTCTGTTTTTTCCAAGCTGCTCTTTTGAAGCGCATTTAAATCTTTCTTAAAATATGGTGACTACTCTTCCAGCTGATGTCTGGCTTTATTTTAGGCCATTTGATTTGCAGAACACAGCCTTAGCCATGCAGCGCTGTGCGTGATTTCCCTTTGTCACTGTAGATCTATGCTGGGAAGTAGTCTTATACGTTTCTTCTCAAGATCACTTCCTAGACTATATTCATTCTCTATTTCCTGTTCATATACCTTCTAGAACTGGTGGTATTTACATAGAATTCACATTTTGGTCACCTTTCTAATTTAGCAATGGCATGACATGATTCTAGGGAATCAAACTTCTATATACTTACATATTAAAGGAAAATGTCTAATATTTTAATTATAGGCTCAGGATGAAATTGAAGATGATTTTCAGAACCAATCTTTGGTGTTGGTCATGGTGGTTGGCCATGGGTAGCCAATGTTGCCAAAAGACAGTTCCTATCAAGAGCAAGATCATTATTAATTTTACAGGTACTAATACATGGATGCTATTCTAAATGTTCTTTCTCAGCTTAGTTCATATCAAGTCCAGTAGAAGAGAAAGGTTGATTTGGGGGTGGGGGGTGTCCAATCCATCATTTCTCTGAGTACCAGAACTGGTGCTAGATGTGGTGGAGTTAGGACTCTACATTGCAGGGAGACCATCAATATCTCCTTTCCTCCCTGTAATTCATTTGGTAACATCTGACAAATCCCGCCTCCCACAAACAGGGGTAGCTTTACAGAGAACAAGACATCAAACGTGGAAACAAATGTATTGTTTTAGGTGATCCTCCTTTACCCACTAAACCACTTTTACATGTTCAAGGTGATATCTGCCAGTTGTAACACTCCTCAATCCCGTGCTGCCTACTTATTTAGCCAGTCCCCTCTCCAGTCTTGGAAATTATTCTCTCCATCCCAGGATCCAAGTCATGACTGTGACTAATTAAAAAGCAGGGCTCTGCACTACTGGGAAGCTCTTCTGCCTTGAATCATCCCATTTACTGTCACCATTGGCCTGTGGCTGGCCCTTCAACCCGTGTTCAGGCTCATTGGTCTGCACTCTGCCTCGTGTGGGGCTCCACCTTAAACACTCACCCTACTTGCTGCCCCGTTGCCTGACAATGCGAGTGTGACATTAAATGTTCATGCAGTTTCTCACCATGTTTCTCCTTTGATTTACGTATCCTGATCTGGTCTTTTGTGTCGCAAGGAATAATCGTATTCCTAACTTTCACGAGGCCTATTCCCCAGCAAGCCTGACTGTACGTGGCAGCAGTGGTCATCCTGCTGGCACTAGGATGGTCCCTGGTTTTCCTGGTTCCTGCTTAGCATTTCGGTGGCATCCATTGTACGTGTTAATCATAGAAGATGCTCAATAAACATTTTCTGAATGTTGCCTTTCTTCCATTAAATTGTCAGCTCTTTGGGGACAGGGGCCACATCTTAGTATATATTACAATGTATGAATAATATTAACTCACTGTCATTGAGTTGCTTCCCACACACAGTGACCCTCTAGGTCTGGGCAAAATTGTCTCCCGGGGTTTCCAAGACTGGGGTCTTTACAAAAGCTGACATCTCCCTCCCGCAGAGCGGCTGGTGGACACAAGTCTCCAAGCTTTTTCCTTGTCAGCAGTGGAGTGTTCAACCATGACACTATATGGTATTATCCAACACACAAGGTGTTAGCTGTCTAAAGAAATATACATATGTACATGTATCTATTGAGTTAGAGACAGATTTGAAGAACTACTTTGCTTACTTTTTTTTCAGTTGTAGACATCAGATTTGGTATTAGTCACATATGGTATTAAATATTTAAAGCAAAATATAATTACATATATCAATTGATTTAGAGATAGGTTTGAGGAACTATTTTGCTTAAGTTTCTTCTATTGTGGAAGTCAGATTTGGTATTAGTCACATATGGCATTAGCTATTTGGAGAAAAATGTATATCCATATATCTATTGATTTAGAGATAGGTTTGAGGAACTATTTCACTTCAGTGTTTTCTATCAGAGAAGTCAGATTTCTGGTTTGCCCAAACTCTCATAAGCCTGGTATTTCAGACGCAGACCCTCGGCAGACTCAGCTGCCCCTGCTGTGCCCTCACATCTAGGCTTCTGTCGGTCCTGCTGTTTGAATCTTAGGTGAAGGGAGACGTCGGACAGGGCAAGATATGACAAAATACCAATTTATAAACAATCAAGGGCTCATGAGGGAGGGGGGAGCGGGGAGGGAGGGGAAAAATGACCTAATGCCGGGGGCTTAAGTGGAGAGGAAATGTTTTGAGAATGATGAGGGCAATGAATGTACAAATGCGCTTTACACAATTGATGTGTGTATGGATTGTGATAAGAGTTGTATGAGCCCCTAATAAAATGATTTAAACAAAAAGAAACTTACAACTAAAACTTAAAAAAAAGGAAAGCAAAAACATCCAACTGTCTGTCCAGTTGACTTCTCTGTACCAATAAGTAAAAGGGCCGTCATGTGTCACTTGTTAATTTTCAAAAAAAAAGGGGGAGGGAAGGATAAAGGAGGGCTTTTAATTGTTTGGGAAATTTAATTAGATTTAGGCTAATTAAATTCATTTTTTATATTAACATGTTCACAAATATTATTGCATCTCGTTAGATTTCATTCTTCTAGCCTTACTGAAGAATATTCCGTAGTAGTTTCAGATTACAATAAGTTCATTATGAAGATAAGGTGGAATTAGTGCAAGAAGCTCAGCTGGTTGAAGGGGTCTGTACTTTAATTACTGCAGAGGGTATGCATATTAATTACAACACAAGTGATATTTACTGTACCTCAGGAACATATGACAGGGTAAAGATACTGACAGCACCAGCTAATAAACTCAGTATGATAATGAGGAGAAAAGACCATAAAAATAGAAGGAAATAAAATTATTCATAAAGTATATTGATCCCAAAGTAAAGACATTAAGCTCTGATGAAGGGCAACAAAAGGGAAGCTCCTCACTTTATCAAACAAATAACCAAAGTAGAGAAATGTTAGCAGTGAGACAGATTGTCATTATACCGGTCACATGATCACACTCCAGAGAGTACACAGGAGCCATGAAACGGGAGATTTTTAATAAATCAGCAGAAAGCCACACTGTCACCTGCAGGAACAGAGGTCACGTTGGCTAAGGACAACTCCTTCGAGTGGCGGAGTCAGAGATGCTGCCGTGGAACTCGGAAGGAGACAGGTGCATACAGAATCAGATGGAAGAGCCATGCCTCCTTGGGAAAGCGGGGGGCACTGGAGGATGCTGGGAGAACCACTGTCAGAGGCAGCCGGAGAGCTTCAAACCACCGACCCCTGCGGTTTGAAATCACGAGCCCTGGATTTGAGAGGACGAAGGGGAATGTGTGGGGATGTCTGTTGGATAATTTTTCCAGGAAATTCTAATCTATGTAAATCCATAGATTAGGATCCTATGTAAATCCATCTAGATGTCTCCTACACCCATTCGCATTTCTACCAAGATTGATTAAATTCAAAGGTTTCCTGGTTCTGTTTTAGCTTTGCCTGGGCCTCCCCAGGGGAAGGGTTTTTGATGATTGCCTTAGTTACTACCTAATATTTACAAACAAGCACTTTTTAGAAAGCAAAGTGCTAAAAGGGGAAGCCTTCTTTCACATCAAATAGTTCATCTAGCCAGGCTTTGGCTAAATGCTTACTGGTTGTGGGTTTTCAGCCACTATATGGCTCCTTGTTACATTATCAAGGATAGAAAGCACACTGGTTCCTTGCTCAAACGTTTTAGAGCGCATATGAGCATTGTCTACAGAGGGGCATCACGCTGGGGAAAGCAGAGGGGCAAGGAGAAAGAGGAAGACACTAGGCGAGATGGGTGGCGCAGTGATGCAACACTGGGCTCCAAGAGGAGCACGCTGTGAGGACGGCGCAGGACCAGGCGTGGTGGGTGTCCTTCTGTTGTACACGTGCCACTCGGAGTCGGAAGGGACTCCATGCCACCCAACAGCACCGACTTTGCTGTGAGCTCCCATGGCATTGGCTACGCAGAACTCACAGACAGTATTCACGATCCACGGGTTTCCCGAGGGCGTGAACACGCTGTGAGGCAAGGGAGAAAAGCTCAGGATCAGTTGTTCATCAGGACCTCCCATCAGGTTCTTTCGGGCCTGCTAGTAACGCCCAAAGGGGAATTCTGCTCCACTGGAAGCGGCAACCTGCAGGCATGTGGTTTCTGGTCAAAGGGTCTGCAAGCCCATATCCTTGAGTTTAGTGCCCCACGCACCCCATTCCCACTCCAGTAAGCCTTGGTCTGGAGGCACTTCGCACCTTCGTGGGCCAGAAAATCCAGCTCCTTCAGTTACGTGCCCAGACGAGGGACCCTGCTGCAGAGACTTGTTCTGCAGGTCGGGGCGTTCACTGCGCTGTTCCAGGCTCTGGCTCCAGACTCCTGGTTTTGCCCCTGCTCTTCTCTTGTTACATTGTCTTCTGGATCTAGGTGGTTCATTGCCCTCCACTCCCGGCTCTTGCCAACAATGGGATCCTTCCTCCTGCTTCTCAGAAGGAGTTTGCTACACAGAAGGCAAGCATTCCAGAGAATCCTGTTCACAATTCCTCACAGGTGAATCCTATCACTGTCTTCTCCTACCCTATTCCCAGGCCCACGCAGGTGAATGCCATCTGTCAGGAGTTAGAGACTTGCACCAGAAGAGGCACGTGAAATAACTCACTGTCCCTGCAGAGTGGACTCTTGGAATTGTTTTAACTTCACTTGTTAAGGAAATAATTTTATGAATATATGTATGAATAGTGACCTCATGTTAGATCTATACAATATACTGTATGCTTACTCACATGGACTTATTGAGAGTTTACATGTTAACAGAATGTGGAGTTCTGGTTAAGAAACGTCTAGACATAAGTATGAAGGTAGAGCAGTCAAAGAGGAAGGGATGTCTAGGATGATACATTGTATGAATCTTGGTCTTGGCAACACTATTAGAGTTGTTTTAAGACAACCCAAACCAGAGACTCTTATTTTGATTGAAATATACTGATTTATGCATAAGAATTACACATCAAATTAAAAATGAAATTGATGGGGCAAGAAAAAAAATCTCACTTTGCCACTTGGGCAAAATAATGAAGTACCATCTCACCCAGATCCCATGTGCTTTAATTTAGAAATCCTAGGGTAGAAGTGAAGATTGCTCCAGACACAGCACTGGAGTAAGGGATACCAGCCCTTGTTTCCTATCTCTCATCAGCCTTTACAGGGCTGTACTCCGTTTGTCCTCAATATACCAGGAGCTACTCTCTAGTGCCGGTGGAGGGGTTATTTCACTTACATTATAGGAAATATACCCAGGAAATCTTTCATATCAAGAGAACAGAGCCTAACATTAACATTTTAAGCTCACACATTATAACTTGACAAAGAAGTAGCTATACCTGACCAAAAGACTCCTGGCATGACTCCAATAGCTATCAATGTATCCCACTTAAAGGGCCAGGTATAGCTAGCATATGGGATTGGTGGAGAGATAGTAATACAAATAAGATGAGTTTTATTAATGTTATGGCTGAGTTTTGGTTATTTCCCCCAAGATGTAGATGACAATCTGATGTGAAGGCATAAATGTTGTTGAATTTGGTAGTTTCTGGCAGATGATTGGTAGCAGCTTAAGGCATCTTTGCCAAAAGAGTGAACAAAGAAGTGGTTGAATGATTGAAAGGAGCCACCCCTGATGGCATTTCTTTTGCCCATGAAAACCACTGGTGCTGTATTTGGGGCAGTGAGTCTGGTGTCCTGGGCTAGCTCCCCGTCTTCGCCGTATCTCTGGCATCAACCATGATTGCGACGCTGGCCAGAACAGATCACTGCCGTGGAGTGGCTAAGCCCTGGCACCGGTCTGGTTGCAAAGGGCAGGTGGTGACAGGAGATGGATGCACTCGTGTTGAACTCCGGAACATGAAATTGTCTGCACCTCACCGACTTGGGATTCTGAGAGTGTTGTGATAAATACGAGTAGTTTTAGCAGGTTTGCAATGGACATGACATGGATGCATTCTTTTTTTATACTGAATTTCCTAATACTGGGAAACAAAAGGATCATTTTGATTCATACCAGTTACATACAGCTCTTCAGCAACCAGATGGAAAAGCCCACGTCTGTGATGCAGCCACTTACGTTTTAGGCTAGGCTCCTCATTGGCCTGGAAGCAGTGTGGCCAAGGTAGCGAGAAGCACCACTGAAAACGAAGCAGACTACAGGGCTGACCTTCAGGTCCTTTTTCAAGTGTGGGGAGGCTTAAGATGTTTCCTTTTGCTCTTACTTAATGGGGCCACTCATAGGTTCTGGTCGCCCTGGTGCCATGTCTTTTGTTCTCAGCTGGCTCATTCTCTTTCTCATATATGTCAAACACCACTGTTACCCATCTCCGTCTACTTTGGGGCTGATACTGATTTCTGCACACAGTACTTCCTCTTCCCCACATTTCTACTCGAATGGCTAACTTACGGTGCAGCTCACCCAGCCCCACTCCCTGTATTACCCTGCTAACTGCAAGGTTAGCAGGAGGTGGCTCTCTGCTCCCTTAATGATTTGCAGCCTTGCAAACACTCTATCGGTCACTTGAGTTGGAACTGACTCAATGACAGTGGGTTTATTTTAGTGATGGAGTATGGAGTACCAACCAGACAGGCAGATTTGCTGAGAAATAGTGGAATGGAGATATCTGTCTTTTCAAAGTAGAAGCGTAACCCTCTGGCATCAAGTCGATTCAGACGCATAGCAACCCTACAGGACAGAGTACAAGGGCCTTTGCAGGTGTTTCATGGCGTCAGTCTTCACGGGAGCAGAATGCCTCCTGTTTCTCCCAGGGAGCACCTGGCGGCTCCTCTGCTGACCTCGCGGTGATCAGCCGGCCTGGAACCCACGGCGCCAAGAAGACGCCTTCACTTAGAGGGACGGGCCTCAGCACCTCAGTTTGCTTTCTCCGTGTTAATAATGGGAAGATAAAGAACAGTTGATGTATTAGATAGTCATGGATTCCGGTGTTCAAACGTGTACTTTCTGAAAGTAGAGGATTTGGGAATTAAAATACCAGAAACAGGAATCGGTTGTATTAACTGAAGATGGGGATCACCCTGTATATTCTGAGGCTAAGGAACTCATTATTTTCCCATTTGAATAAATATACAGACACCCCAGCTATATTAGGTTGGTTGCAATTAAATATGTAAGTTTAAACAAAATAAGTGACCTTTAAAATATGATATTGTATTTGACCCAGGGTGCTTTAGGGATCCACAGTTTATAGGGAGCAACAAAATGATCTTTTCACTCTTTGATAATGTTGATCTTGAGTGCAGTGAAGCTGACCTTAGAGGAAAATCCCCAAAGTAGTCGAACCTTCTGGAGCCTACAGCTGCCAAATTGATTCCAACCCTGAGCTACCCACCCGGTACTCAGTTTCTGAGACTAAGTTTTCACAGGAGCAAATAGCCTCTTTCTGTCAAGGAGCAGCTGGTGGCCTTGAACCACAGACCTTGTGTTAATGTCCAGTGCCTAAACCCCAGAGCCTCAATAGGGTTTAATTCCTTAAAGAACTTCAGATGCTGAGTGATTTCGTGAAGTTTTAGACGGTTAAGTATTTTTTAGAAACAAAGTTCTTTTGTGTATGTTGATAATGAGAAAATGTTTTTTCTTGAAAATATGAGGAAGTTAAGATTGAATAGATAATTAAAAACATAACACTTGAATCAATAAATGAGATGGATCTGGCTGCTGTGGCCCTCTCTATTTCTTTTCCTTGTAAATCTTCAAAACTCCTTTCCCCTCTGAAGATCGTGCGGTCTATTCATTACCATAAAGCGGGAGTCG
The DNA here is from genome assembly GCF_000313985.2 of Echinops telfairi. Lineage (NCBI taxonomy): Eukaryota > Metazoa > Chordata > Mammalia > Afrosoricida > Tenrecidae > Echinops > Echinops telfairi. The sequence goes on from NW_022106471.1 coordinate 14,336,220, forward strand.
TATTTAAGGCACTGCATCTTAGGTTCTAACTCGCCGAAGAGCATATTAAATAAGGTGACCAGATTTTAACATTTGTAAAGCAGGACACCAATGACCGGGGGCGGGGGGTGGGGGTGGTTCTTGATGAAAAATTTGGTTTATATGGAGCAACAAAAATGTTCATAGAACGCAAAAATAGTATTGTAATATTTTTTAAAATTTCAATATAAGTACAATTTACAAATATAAGCATTAAAAAAATGTATGTATAGTATTATTTTATTGCGTTGAGCTGCCGCAAATGTGTTCCCGAGAACAGTATTAAAGCAGTAAGGCAGACGAATAGGACATGACGCTGGAGTTCGCGCTTATCGAGGAACCGGGAGATGGGTCAGCATCACAGAGCCATTCGGAAGCGCGGAGAGGGTATTAAAGCAGTAAGGCAGACGAATAGGACATGACGCTGGAGTTCGCGCTTATCGAGGAACCGGGAGATGGGTCAGCATCACCAGAGCCATTCGGAAGCGCGGAGAGGGGATGGGAGCGCGCGCTGTGGTTGCTGTCTGGGTGGGGGCAGGACCACACCAAGTCAAGAGAGTTTGACTTCACTGGGGAAGGATCATTTGTTCATCTATCCCCGCCCTCACTTTTGCAACAATTCCCACCCTCTGTTCGCTCGTTCCTGGAACATCAGTCATTACCTACCTTTGCTTGAGGTCTGCTGGCAGCTCTGACTGCAGTCTGTTGCTGGGTGACAGATCAATTATTTCAGCCCACGACGCATTCCTGGATTCCATGGAAATGGATATATATATGTATACCTCTACATCTACCCATACATTCCTGTAGCTGGGAAAAGGAAAATTCCTAGTCTTCTGCTCTGACCCATGTGGCAGACCATTCTCTCCAAAGGGCTGCTCTGGACATAGGGCACCAGTCAATCCTGCATGTCTGAAAGGGCAGGGAAAGACCTTCGGCGACCCGAGGGGAACCGGTTCCAGAGACCGGGACCTGAAATGTGCATTCACTCTCCTTCCTTCTGAAGGAGACGACTTCTACACGGTGTTTTCGTCTGAGACAAGCACTTGCTGCTGAGCCTGCTGAAGAGAATTTGTAGAAACCCTGTTGTTTATACCCACACATATATAGATGTAGACACACACCACGGAGTTTAAATAATCCCAGTAAGATTCATATCGCTCGGGTTTTTTAGCAAAAGAAATTACACTTCTGTTGCAATCAATTTAACAGTCAGAGTTTTGGTGTGGCAAAATAGATGCTTCGTAGCCCTTCAAAATTTACGCAGTTTGTACATATATATATATGCATGTATGTATGCTGTATATATTTTGAAGTGATTCGTATGTTGAAGTTTTTCCTCACTTAAAACCATGCTGCGTAACTGATTGGAAGATGTACTCTGTCCCTTCACAGTCTACTTTTTTCAGCAAAGCAGAGACTATTTGAGATGCCGATGGGGTTCTCTTTTCCTGCCCCACCGCCCTTTTTTTAAGGCTTTACTTTATTGCAAGGAAAAGAAAAATGAACCATTATGTAGAAAAATAGTATTCATCCGGGTTTCGTTCTGAACAATGCCGAATTGTCACCTTACTGCGCGGCAGGGTAAATATTTTAAAATCATCCTCTCTATTAAGCTCTTAGTGGCACTGTTGTCTGATTCAGCGTGACCCTTTTGTTACAACCAACACACATATGTGTACACACGTGCGCATGGACTCATTAACATTTTAAAACAATGCAGTCCCTTGGGGGTGCTCCTTTATGACATCCGGAACTGCTTGCTTCTCAACATTTCTATATCATACGTTCTCCTTGGTGGCACGGCCCGGGCAGAAAACTGCCAAATGGAGAGGAAACTGGTTGGCTAGTTAGGAAATGCTGTTGAACAGAAAGGCAGATGCTTCACTGGATTTGACATGTGGAGAGAACGCGCTCAACCTGGAGATGTGGATTTTCTCCCAGTATAAAACCAGCCCTTGTCTTGGCGGCTGCCTCTCCACGCAGAGATTTTAAGGGGACCTCCTTGTTAGACGCCCTGAAAATGACCAGCTTCCTTTAAAAACAAGAGAAGGTAATCCTTCCAGAGAGGTTACACGAACCACTTGAGAAAACACTTTAACAAGGTTGTCTATGCCCATGAAGAAGGGCTGTGTGTTGGGATGATGGTCGCCGTGCAACTTTACAAAGGATTCAAGGTCAATGGAAGAGGTGACTCCAGGCGTCCCAGGAGCAATAGCGCTTTGTCTGCACAAAAACAAACAAAGGACGAGCTTGCACTGTTTACCCTGATTGCTCAGATCACTGAGTTGTTTTGTGAAGAACTGAAAAGTCTGCAAACAGAAATATGGCGGGACTTGTTGCTCCAAATGGCCAAGGGACCGAGAAAGTGTCACTCTTATCCTTTCCCATCATGGTTTCCTTTGTCATTCAGGAAGGCTCTTTTTCCCGCCTAAACTAGAGAGGCCACTTTTAAAAATTCTGTATATTTATGTGTGGTTTTATCTTTTGCACAGACCCACACGGAAAAGCACCCTTTACGGAGATTTACTGGAACATCGACTTTCAGCGACATGCCTTGTGCATGACTCTGAGGACCATATCGGGTTATTTGGGCCCAAAGACAGGGAATGCCTTCCTTTTCTCCTGGTAAATGATTGCATGTGCCTCTACTTCTCTAGTGTCTCAGGTGCTATCAAAGGAGCCCCCCCCCCCTTTTTCCCCCTCCTCATGTGTTTTATCCACCACTAACAACACATCGGGAGTGTCTTGCTGTCATGTGAGAAGTGACATGGATATACTTGGTGGTGACTGGTTATTTGATCTGCCGTGAGGGCAACCACAAGCCTTTGCCAGCAACCTTGCCTTTCTGTGTCCGGGAGAGACTCAGCACTTGTTGTGAGCTGTGCTTTCCCCCACTGGGGACATGGCATCCTGTTTCCAGGTGTGCCATATGGAAGCTTACAAACCCGTGCAGGGATGGGGACAACTGTGAACTATAGGCCGGTAGGGGTGCTTCCTGAGAGCGTTACCCATGGAAATATGTTCCGTGTGTCACAATATGAAGGTCTAGACTAGAGAATGAACACACACTCCCGCACACAAACACACAACATTAAAAATGGCACACAGGCTCCCAAGGAGACATTTCCCAATGTGAAAGCAAGGGCCTGCTCTTTTTCCCTCTTCTTATTCCCCTTGTTTTATTTCTCTCCCCAGTGCTAGTGGCACTTCAGTTAGGAGGAGATGGGCGGGCGGGCGAGCAGCTTCCTCCCGAATTGACACCAGCTGGTTGGGAAGACCCGCACCGGCAGCTCTCCACCGACCACGTTAGAGACTGCGATCGGCGGGAGCCCCATGGGCCTTGCCAGGCCCGGGCTCGAAGGCCCAGCTTCAGGCATGTAACACAGGCCTATTCACGGATGCACTTAGTTTGATTGAGTCACAACGCCAGCAACTGCCTTTCAACAACAACGGGAGAAAAAAAGTGAGGGTCATCCAGTTCTGATGCTGGAAACCCTGCGATATAATCTGTTCCATGCATTCAAATGAAAATATGACTTCTTGGCAGAGAAGAGCATTATAATGTAAAATCCCATATGCTGTTATACTGTATGCTGCAATCTGTTTTACTGCTGCCTCTATTCTAACGAGTGAATACTGCCAATAAAGCAATTGAAGATAACACTAATTGCTTATTTCTGTGATCCATAATTTTTATGGCTGCCTTATAGCTCTTTCGTCAAATAGATGCTTTTTGGCCTTTAAGATCTAGAACTCAAAATACTGTAGCAATTGGAACTAAAATTCGTCATGGGCTGGCCTAAGATGTGTTTCTGCCCTTGAACAGGATGGTTCAGGGAAAGAAAAAAAAAAGATAACAAGATGAGAAAGAGAATAAAAACCTTAAATCAGCTCTAACCAGGTAAACACTAGATTGGAATCGATATCGGGGTAACTTTAACAAAGAGATATATGGGGGTGCATGAGTAACATTTAATGGATGTAGTTTTTCTTTGGCTTTCGGTCATTGGGAGGCCATTCGAATAAAGACCCACGGCGGCCATGGGAAGCCTGGTGGGGCTCGAGCCCAGGTACTTGGAGACGGAGGCTCTGAGTTTCCCTCAGGGCTTTGCCGTGTGTTGAGAACGCAACCATGATCTTCAACTAGTGAGTCAACATCTCCGGGAGTCATTTCTGTGTTGTTGAGGCAAAACAGATAATAAAGCACTTGGCTAATTATAAAACGCTACCGTGTTAGCGTCCACTTCTGCTAAAGCCTCGCTTGGCCCATCACACGATACCTCTTCATGCAAAACCTTATGGAGACTGAAAAGGACACCGCAGGCCTCTGTGAAGGACTGTAACCTGCCCCTTGCGATTCGGTGTAAGGAGCCCTGGGGCCAGTTTTATCACGGCCTGGTTTCCAAGAGGGAACACTGCTAGTACAGCAATGGATAATAACTGCCTTCATAGTCCACTGGCTCCCAAATGTCTGAGAGCCAAAGAAGACCTCACTAGGAGGCCTGGTGCCATGGAATAAGCAAAGGGTTGCTAACGGAAAGGTCAGCAGTTCCAAACCGCCCGTCTCAATGCAAGAGAAAGACGGGGTTGTCTGCTCCCAAGATCCAGAGACCCAAAGGGCCAATTCTACCCTGTCATATAGGGTTTGATTACCAGTCAGAATTAACTCTCAACAGCTGGTTTGGGGTTTGACCCGAACCCAAATCCATCCAGTGTAGTTTGTGGATCAGCAGCACCTGCAGCCAGGAGCCATTCTTGGGCTTCACCTCAGACCCGCTGATGAGTCTTCTCCCAATAAATAGTCTGCGAAGCCCTGAGAGAATCAAACTAACTTCACGGATCCGGAGGTTGAGCAGCATCAGCGAGGCTTTGTGATTCACAAGGGTCGTGTTGGGCGGGAACTGCCCCAGGGTGAGAAGCCAAGGTTCTGGTCTTAGGTCTAATCCACGTGGACTCCTCTGTGAGGGTTTCATGTCATCGCGTGACAGATTCCAGATAACCAGATAGGCTCAGAATCGGGCAATGTATTTGAAGCTTAAAATAAATGGTAAGTCAGAAGAGCCATCTGTTTCTGCTTTATTCGGTCAGAGTGGGGGAAAATTAAATGTAAACAATCAATAGGCTGCATTACCGAGATTAAATTGTACGTAAAAAGCATCTCGAGTGCTCATAAATTTCCACTCACGAGGTTGGTAGGTACATTTCCAAATTCTCAAATTTTCAAATTTAAGCTCTATGCTCTTAAATGCTGACAAAATGCATTTGATCATAGGGACCCAGCATTCAGTTTTTCCATTTCTATCTACCATTAGAGCTATTATGATCTCTCTGGCAATAAAGAAGGGTGATGCTTACATATACATATTTATTCTAAGTGCATTTCTTCTGTTGTAACAAAAATATCAAATGCACTGTGCTCAAATATAGGTGTGAAAAGATTTTTTTTTTTTACAAATAGCCAACAAATGCTCACAATTCTGATGAGCTATATGTACTGTCCTCCAGGTGAATGGTGGGTTGTTCTGAGAAATGCCCCTAGGTGTTTCATCACACACATTCCATGTGCTGTGCTGCCATTGAACACCCTGAGCTACACACACGTTCTCATCTCACTTAATCCTCACCCAGACCCAACGGGGTGAAATTATTGCCCTCATGTTATAAATAAGGACCATCTGGCTGAGCTGGGTCAAGGACCCACTCAAGGACGTACTCAAGGACATAAAGCCAGCAAGATCAAACAGGGGGAGAAACGTTTAAGTGATCCTTCCACATGAATGTCGGGATTTGGGGGTAAGATGTTTGGGTCTTAATGCGTTGCCTTCTGATTTTAATTAGATCTCTCCTCTTGAGGTGAAACCCCACCATGATGTCCTGCCAGGAGGCTAGGATGGTGGTGCCCTCTTCTCCCTTTTGCATGGCGCGTACAGATCCTGGAAACCACTCCGTCCTGGCTCCTGGAGGAAACTCCAGGAGGAGGAGGAGGTCCAAAAGGCGCCACGCTCCACAGTCAGACACTGCTTCTCCAAAGAGGGTGATCACCCTCCAGATGCTTGGCTCCTTGGCTCGTGTGGCCGAGTTCTGAGGTTGACAACATATAAGGGCCACCACAAAAGCAACCACTGACTTGCACGTAGGCTTAATGAAATCAGCCGTGTACTCTTTCACAGAGCAAGGAGGATTGAAAGAGGAGGGGGAGGTGCCGGGGTTACTCAAGGTGGTTCTAGGCCCTGTGCCTCTCTGTGCTAGATCCAGCTGTGGGCACTTTAAAGCAGAAGGCACATCGCTAAACAGGATGAAGAAGGGACAAGAAGGGCAGAAAGCAGACTCGTCACTGCACCGAGAGTACAAAGGTGATGAATGGGCTGACAGGAACATGCTTGGGCTGCGAAAAGGAAGGACAGCCCCTCTCTTCTCCACACCCCTCTCATGGACCCAGACACTCCCCCAATGTGCACCCCATTTTGCATGACCCATCCTACTCTGCGATAACAGTTGTGTGAGTGTAATCTCTCAACCAATAACTTGCCAAATATTAACTGTTAGTATATTTTACAACCTCATTATAAAAGTAATATGACTAGAAAAATTGGGAGTATTGCTTCTGGCTACTTCCCAGACACCTTCAAATATCTGTCTTGCTTTGAGGGGTAAACGCTGATAACTTAGTTCCGAATGCTGTGGTGTTTCCTGGACAAGAGCAAAATGAACCGTTTTCCCTGAACTTGATTTATATTTACTCGGGCATTATCTGAGAGTTACATGTTTGACACCCTGACCCATCTTCAAGTTCTATAGCTCAAGCTAAATACCCTTAACCCCAAAACATGATAATATTTGGATGCATGGCAGTATTTATGTACCTTACCTTATGTAATTATGAAATTATTTTTCCCCAAAAAAGGGAATCCTGGAAGCAAAAATAAACAAAAAAAAATGTAACCTTCCACAAAATACTGATTTCTTCCAGGAGATCGCACGAGGTACGCACGGACCAAGCTTTTCGAAAACAACGATTCCCTTTCTCTCCTCCTTCAATCTCCGTGTGGTTGTTGGGACTCCCGGTTACTCGAAATGGGACCTTCTTGTACTCTGAGGCGCATGGCTTTTCAGGTACTACACGGAGGGGCTTTTATTTCCCCTCCTTGCGAAGTTGGCTAGTTTCCTAAGATTATCTTTCTGTTAAAATAAAAACGATCTACTGTGCTATCATTTTAATTACAACCTGAAACTCCACCCTCAGCCCTGAAAACACAGGAAGATCGCAGCACACAGATGGCTGAAAAAGTTGAAGCCGAGTACAGGAGAGAAAAACCCCCCAGAAACAATCGTGCCGCAGTCTACGTTCCTCGGTGTTATTGTGTATGCGTGCCTTTGAATTTGAAATTCAAATAAGGCTTTTGTATACAGGTACATGTAGCTATACATAATTGGAAACAATTTTCTGATAAACAAGTGGACTAGATACCTAACAAGAAGAACCACTCTGCCCCTTCGTTCCATTTAGTCACAGAAGTCCTGGCTCTCCCTTCTGCTGGAGGAATAGGATTATGGGGATTAACATGGACAAAGTTAACCCTTTTTAATTTACCGTCATGCACATTTCCAGCTTACAGGCACCCTGGATTCTGGGCAGAGCAGGGCAGGGGTAGCTTGGAGGAGTTTGCAAGGAAGGAAGGAGGTGTGAGGGGCAAGGAATAATAGAAACCTTTTAAATATATTGATGTGAAATGAAAAGTAATTCAGAAAAGCAATTTAGTGCTGACCTCTCCTCTGGGGGGGCATAAAAAAATTTTTTTTTAAAGCCTTGTTTTCTTTTATAAAGAAATGCTTGCCTGCTTGACTTTAGTGAACGGGAGAATTGTTTGGCAAATAACAGGGACGGTGTGTGTCCTTGTTAGAACACCTGCTGTATTCTCCCAGCAAACACTGGGACCATGGCGCCTCTCCTCAAATGACACCTCATCAATCCGCTCCTATCAATGTCCCCGCCACGGAGGTGACTCCGAGTGCTCAGAAGCCTTAGAAAATGTCAACGTTTGGGGAGAAAAGGTCAGCCACCGCCTCCCCCCCCCCCACCGCCCCTGCCAAGCCACCGTGGGCCTGGCGTTCATTATCCTAATTAAATCCAGCAGCTGAACATCTTCTTATCTGTAGGGGAGGAGAGCAGGGGCATGATGCAATAGGATTGATTTGCATATCCAAAGTTAATTAGTGCGGAGGAGCAGGTGTACAGTAATAATAATTATCACACATGACAATCACCTGTGACCACTTCCCCGCGCCCCTTCCGGGATTCAGCACCGTGATTGCTGGCTGGTTTTTTTCCTTGCTTGATACCCATCCTGAGCTGTTTATGTCCTTGCGCCTCTCCTCCCAAACCTGCTGCGAGAAGCTCGTCTGTTTCTTAACAGGCGCTGTATTTTTCTCTAAAGGCATATCTCCCCCCCCCCCCCCCCATGCATTTGGAGGAGAGACTATTGCACGGCAGCTTTTCTCAATTTTGATTGCTGAAGTTGTCGCGGCCTGGTGCAGCCTGGGTGTTTATTTTTAGATCACATGCAAGTGGATAAGGAAGGGGAAGCAAAGAAAAGCAACCCTGCTCGTGATCATAATTTGAAAATCCCATTTTGCATCATTTGAAGATCTCTATCGGGAGCCTGGATCGGAAAGGTCAGTCTGATCCGAAATCAACTTATTAGGCAGCAGACAGACGGACAGACAGACAGATGATACCAAGTGACGTGCTTGCCCACAGCCAGTTTGAAAAGGAGAGAGGAGAGTGCAGTGTACACCTCTCAGCCCTTCCATCCAGTCTGCAGACAGAGCAAGAGAGACCGGAAGACATGGGGGAAGGTTTCTGTGGGTTGTTTATGGTCTGGCCGAATCCAGGGTAAACAAACAAACATACAAACATCAGGATGATATACCAGTAGAAAGACTTCAAATTGTAGCCCAGAAGCAAAATCCCCGTGACTCACAGGACAGCCGGATGGCTCTCACGATGCCCTCATCACGGAGAGCCGATAGATGACACTCTTAGGATTTAGCTTGCTCCTGAATGTGCAGGTTATGCGTGTTTAAAGGTGTTTTCTCTGTCAAACAAGGGTAATTTTTTCAAATTAAGTCAAAAAACGTTCCCTGGAAGTAGGCTATGCTTTTTTAGACAGGGATGGTTGCTGTCCACAGCCACACCGAAATGTAACACTCACAACGGCTGGCTAATGAGTGGGTAAGAACAGGATTTTTAACACAAAGAGATTTTTGTGGGTAAAGGAGAGGCATTAATGTTAAATTAGCTGTGAAACTGTGACTGTGTTGACTTTTTTTTTTCCTTGGGACTCTTGTCTATTTTATTTGTCGGGGTACCTTCTGCCAATCAAGTCACGTCTAACAGGTAGGCCTTCCTCCCACACAGCTTTAATGATAAGTGACAGAGATGGCGAAAGGCACTCAGCCACCCACAGAATGCATTAAAAATTCAAAACTTTACTTATCAGTCCTTTATTAAAACTTTCCATAATTGTGCAAAATCATTTCCCCACTGGGTTAGCTTTCAGTGTGGAGTACAATTATATTTCTGACACAAAAATAATTGCAGTTGGAAAAAAACTCAAAGAAAAAGAGTATTTTTTAAAAAAAGCAAAATCCATCCATTTACATCTGTGAAGAGGCATTGCAATGAAAAATTAAGCAATTACTGAGCCCAAGCTACAGTTTTGAACATTTAATGTCTGGCACTAGAGAGCTGGGTGGAAGCCTAACCTATAGAAATGGAAAGGAATTCTGGCTCAGGACTGAAAACTTTCTAGTTTCCCTCCTGTGTCCTGACAAACTCCTTCCACGTGTTATCTCGAATCGGCCACCACTGTCAGGGCAGCTAATGTACTGGATCCAGACCCTTTCTAATGGGACCAGTTGTAAGTATGGATGACTCCGTGGCAAGAATGGCCTTTTGTGGATGACCAATATCTTGTCAGATCTTAGTGCAAGATCTGATGGCTCTGGGCAGCAGCCTCAGCTGCTGTAGACCACACTCAAAGACTTCCAGAACCTCCAATTTGGTCCTGCTCTTCTGGATTTATATTTCATCCAGGATCTTTTGGGAATCAGCTCAAGATGTCTGTACACGCAGACTTGACCATTCTTTATCATCCACCTTACTGGCACATTCTTATAGAATATGAGAAAGATCTACGATGCCCGTGTTGATTAAGCACTCAAAGTAGTGTAAGAAAATTGTCCGTAAATCCAAAGATGAGCGCATTTCTGTCTGTGTCATTAGCTTACACTCTGGGCTTTGAGCCAGTTGGTTACCCTGGGTTGGTCTTGGCTAACAAGATACCACCAGAACAGACCCACGTTTTCAAGTGTAGGTGGACAAACACATTGACATGGGGAGAACTAGAGGCTGAAACCCTGTTAGAAACGTCATCTGCATTTTACAGATAAGAGGGAGCCCTGTTGGCTCAGTGGTTTATTGCTCGCCTGCTAACCCAAAGGCAGGCAGCTCGAATCCCCCAGATGTGGGAATAAGAGAGCTGTCAGTGGTGGTCTACAGACGCTGAGTCTGGCACGCAGAGCGGTAAGAGTTTGCATTCAGGACTGAAAAGAGACCAGTCACCCACCAAACAGATCATTCCCAGCACATAAGGGCAGCCCTGCTCTGCCCGCATCTGCTGCCGTTGTCTGTCGGTCCGTGGTGGGAAGTTGTGATGCTTGAAGATCTGTCTTGGAAGAAGTCTGGCCAGAGTGCTCCTTAGAGGCAAGGATGGTGAGACTTCCTCTTGCAGACTTCGAGCATGTTGCCAAGAGGGCCCAGTCCCTGGAGAAGGACATCATGTTCGGTAAAGCAGAGATGGAGAGGAGGGCTCTCATGGAGGTGGGTTGACCCCATGCTGTGACAGTGGGCTCAGGCATGGGGACAATGGTGAGGAAGGCACAGGACCGGGCAGTGTTTGTTCTGCTGTGCTCATAAGGTCTCTGTGGGTGGGAAACGACTTAGTGGCACTTAACAGCAATGACTCAGTCCAACTAGGTTCACCGTGAGTCAATATTGACTCACTGGCAGTGGGAAACAAGGGCAGTGTGCACTGTGTCTGACATCCAAATCTCTAACCTGGCTGAGCTGAAAACAACAGTGCCCAGCTCAAGAACAGCAGGCCACTGTGCTGCTTGGATTGTGTCTTGGTCTTGGCAGTTCTAGAAATAATCCCGTGCCACCCACCAGGCTCCTGAAAGGACTTACTGTGTCTCTTCCAACTCTCCCATTCCATGGCTTGGACCTATCGTTTCTTTTGCACAGATAAATCACCAGAATTCAGGGCTGCTCCTGTTGTCCTTTGTTGACCATTGCTTAATCAGTGTGAACCAGTTTGAAGTCCTTCTTACGATCCCAGAGATGTAGACATGTGAAATGTACAACTTTAATTTCAAGTGAAAAATATCTGGGGTCTCCTAAGTGGAAGGTGCAAGATGAGTCATTTGATTTCGTACATATACTAGAACTTTTAGTTCTTATTTTATCTTTTTTGTACTTATAGTACATGGCACGCAAGTTAAAGTGGGAATTGGAAATTTCAAATTCAAATCCTAAATGGTATTTTGCATGGATTATGTTTATGTCTTTATTTCCTGTGCAGGTATTTTCATAATTCACTTGGGAATTAACATCATATGATAATAGTCATACTGTGCATGAGAGACTTGAAAACATTCATTACAGTTCTGGATCTCAAACAAGTCATCGAGCATTTAATGTCTCTGATATTCTGTGTCCTTATCTTCTCTTTCTGTGGATAATTATGCACCAGAAAGTTTGCCAAACAATTCATGTATTGTTTGAAACCCATTTGTGATACACACAACTGCCTTATGGCATGCTAGAGAATCCTTCAGGATTCTCCAGATCTGTTTTACAAAGAAAGAGACTGAGTGAATGACAGATAATTTTTCAAAGGTGGCAAAACTAAGAATGGATAGAACAAAATTCTTCAGACTGTTAAAAAACCTCCAACCCCCATCCATTACCATTGAGCTCATTCCACAAAGTAGGACTGCTCCATCGGGTTTCTATGGTTGTGGCTTGTGCTGCGGCAGCGAATTCGAAAATGATTTTCAACTCTAAATATGTTGAGTTACTAAGGGATACTTTAAAATTCCTATAAAATTTATCAAATGCCTACTGTATGCCAGACATTGTTCTGGGGGGAGGGAGGACTGTCTCAAAATGAACAAGAGGCCATAGTCTGTCGCGACCGCAGCAATGTGATTGTGGAGTGATGAGGACGCAGAAGAGCGAGCGTGACCCCGCCAGGAAATGTCAGGGAAGTGCTCTGCACGGGAGCACGGGGGGGCAGTGGAGACTAACACACAAACAAGGCAAGTGAAGGGATCGAAACAGGACAGTGTCCCCCAGGAGACAAAACTGTGCTTGAAGAATGTACCGTGTCTCCACATGAGCTGTGCCCACGTAGTGCTTGAGGACAAAGAGACAGCGGCTGCCTTCTGAGGAGCCTTAGTTTGTACTTATGGTGATTTGCCAGGATTTGAAGGCATGGAATCACATGACCAAATGTGTATTTTAGACATTGCATCTTGGCTTTAAGGAGCAGGTGGTGTTACACTTTGGGCTGCAAGGTCAGCAGTTCGAGACCACTAGCCCACTCTGCGGGAGGAAGATGAGGCTTTCTACTCCCCTAGCAGTTATAGTCTCAAAAACCAATAGGGGCAATGCTGCACAGTCTTACGGGATCTCTGTGTCAGAACCGACTTCACGACAGTGAATTTGGTGTTGACTTTGGCTATCCTGGCTCTGATGTGTAGATTGCCGAGGAGGGCTGAGGGGCTAGAATATTGAAATTATCTGTTAGTTCATTAATCTGTTCATTTATGAAATTCTATTCACTTATTCAACCCACGTGTCTATTAGAGGGGTGTGGAGTATGCTCCACACCAAACCCAACTCACTTTCTTCCGGTCAGTGTTGACTCAGAGTGACCCTGTAAGACAAAGTGAAACGCCGCCGTGGGTTTCCGAGACGCTGCGGCTTCGTGGGAGAAGAAAAGTACCCCTTTCTCGGCAGACCTGGTGGTGACTTTAAACCATGGGCCCCGGGGCTGGTAGCCCCGCTGGTGACCCACAGTGTTTGCAGTCTATTAGCCAAAAAAGAAAATGGAAATAAAGTCGAAAAATAACAGGCAAACTTGTTGCTCTTGAGGAAGGATTCTAATGTCGTCTGTGCAAAATGAGGAGACAGGGTTAATTTAAGGGGAAGTAGCAATCAAGAGAGAGGTAAATATGTGAGATGTTGATGAAGCAGAATTGATAGGATTAGTGGCTCATATGAACAAATTAGTGGCTTCTTTACTTTATTATTATCAATGAATGCATTCTTAAACCAAAATCTAAACCCTGAGAGAGAATCCTTAAGTAACAGAAATTAGTCTCCACAAGTCTCACAAAATGAAATTTACTGTTGAAGAAATCTGGGAGAAAGTAGACAGACTACATAATGTTGTGGGTACAGGAGAAAAGGAGGAGTGGAGGCCATTGGGAATATTCCCGGTGCCGCTATTGTGATTCACGAGACTCCAGCTGTCCACTTTTCAGCGTGAACCCTCAACCCAAACCAAAGCCACTGCCAGCAAATAGATCAGGGTTCACAAGGACCCTAGAGGACAAAGCCGAACTGCTCCTTAGGGTTTCTGAGACTGTCAGCTTTGGGAAAAGGAGACAGTCTTATCTTTCACACACACACACACACACACACACACACACACACACACACACATGTGCGCGTGCGCATGCGCGCACCATGCAGCAGCAAACCATGGGTTTGAACCACTGAGCTTACAGCTCACAGCTGGATGCTTAATCCCCTGCATCAACAGGGCTCCCTCACCACTTCAGCGTTTTTAATCTGTCCTCCGTTGAAGGGCTGAGTGTCATGTCGCTGGCAGCTATGTTCCTAGGACATATTTCCTGAGGGCAGAACCATTGTCCATCCAGGTTCTGCATTGTGAGTTTACATTGTTTAGGGCTTGTATGAGCGCTCTGATGGTTTTATCCCGATCAGGGCGAACAACCCCTCTGAGGTGGCACGCTTCAGAGAATAAGATGTCAGCTTTATCGATGAAAAGCCCCGAGTGTATGTGGGAGTTTGATTCGCCATGAATAGTTTGCAGCCTGTCTCAACAGCTAACAGTAGTCCTTTGCCACGTGTGGTCTCCCTGACCTGTCAAGGGACAGAAAGCCGGGTGGACGTAATAACCAGTGGAGCGAGGCTGAGTAAGTGGGTTGGTAGAACCCAAGCTCCCCAGGGCTCTTCAGGTTCGTTCTGGCCTTGGTGGCGACTCATTATGAGGCCAACCCTGGGTCAGATCGTTGACTCTTGTCCGCCTGCTTGTCCATTGGAACGAGGAGGAGAAAGGCAGACTCGGCACCCGTGCTAGGTTCATGAAGTGCTTGAAGATGCTGCATTGAAGGGCTGCCCCGTCGAGCGCAAGTGGATAGAGCGCTATTGTTATTGATGACAGGAATAAGCAGCACAGGCACTTTGAAAACATGTTTGAATAAGGTCCTTTTTAGAAATGGGCACTCATTCGCAGAGGCCTGGAAGGCAGGGGTGTCCTATCCTTTGCCCAGGCCATCATCACGTGACACCATGAACTCGCATCAGAAGTGGCCTCGGGAGAGCACAGGGCGGGAGAGCAAGCAGAGAAGGCTGGCCGCTGACCTGCAGCTGAAGTAACTGGGACACCTTGGGGCTGTTCACACTGATTCAGAGCAGAAATCCGTGGTGGGGCGCTGAGTGAGACAGGGCAAACAACAGGGGAGAAAGGGCCTTTGTTTACTTTTCCTGGTGTCTGGCTAAGCAGCTTAAACGCTGTGAGAAAGGGTGCTTCAGAGCCCCCTCGGACTCAGATTGCTCGTGGGTGTCAGAGATTGCACCCACTCCCCTCTGCAGTGTCCCTTCCCCTCTGGGGGGGCTGGCAGTGGGGAGCGGGGCCTTCACCTGCAGGTGCTGCCTTGGGAAAGGACACTTGGACTATGTTTAGGCAACATTAAAAGGCGAAAGTGAAAATGAGAGTAGTAGAGAGAAAGTAGGAGCTTGATTCAAGGAGACATTTGCGTCGATTAAATCGCCTCCCACACAATGGCCATTGCCAAGCTCAAGGTCAGCTCCACCCTTTGTCTCCCGGCTCCGGAGGTCCTCGGAGTCCCGGCAGTCAGGTGTCGAAGCTGGTTTTCCATGTCCCCGTTAAGCCTTGCTATTAACTCCCTGTGACAAGTTGTTTTCCTTCAGAAGACGTAGTACTTTTTCCTCATCTCGTTTGAAGCCATTTCTTTTTTCCGATTCAAAACTCAGCTAGCAGAGTAGCTCGTTTATCTACTGTTCTGGAATTTTCTATCATTCCCATCTTCCTTACCTTGCACATGGCTCCTCCAAGGAGCCAGCCTTCGCTTCTCTGTGTCACTCAAAGAGACTTGGTTGCATAATTGGCCTGGAGTTGCTCGTCTCTTACTGTCTACTTCAACGTTTTGGACTATTATCCGAATAATCTGGCATACTCACTAGGCAGCTCTAGAACACGAAGGTATATACGGTCTGATTTGTTACGAGTAATTAATATAATCTAAGGCAGAAAATGCTCTTTCTCTTCTCCCTGTCCTTCTTTCCATCCATCTCTCTCTGTCCGTCTATCTTCCAACTTACCTAAGTACCTGTTTATTTTAGACATTTACAGTTAAAAGCTAGTAATAGATACCTCCTTTTCATTCTCATCGACTGATTCGCTTTGTTATCTCAATAGTAGCAGCAGTTACTAATAATGGCAACTACACATGGGGGCACTGTATAAGCAGTTACACCAGTGTCCTTGGGGTGACAGCCAGGGTGTCGGTGCCATCACAGTGCTCCCTGGCATGGCATGGAGACTGAAGAAATGCTGCCAGTGCTGGGGTGGTTTCCTACCTATCCCACGAGTTCTGGTAAAATAAATTCACCATGCCTTCAGCTACCCCTTTTCATTACTCGGGCAGTTGAAATGGGCTCAGCTAGGTCTTGGGAATATGCGGGGGAGAAACTTAGAATGGGGAGCAAGGTCCTTGGGGCACTTATCGAGCCTTTGAACTTAGTTGAAAGGGATCAGCTGACCCATGGGTTCTTTCTCTGCCAGCACACCAATTTGCAAATAAGATGACGCTACCCAGGGTGGGGGAACTTGCACTGGTGTGCATTGCTAGTAAGCACCAGGGCAAGGTCAAAGCATCTTCTGGAGTTATTTGGTGATCAGTTTCTTAGGAACCTTGAAAAGCCTACTGAACATGATTGCACTGCCCAGTGCCTGGGGCCATGATGGGAAGGGCTCCCTGGGAGGGATGTGACAACTATTTTATTGAGGGCTGAGGCCCTCTGGTTGTTTCTTTTTTTAAAAATTTCATCTCCTTTCTGCATACCCTATAAAAGTGAAGAAAAGGTTTCTCTGCTATCCATCTTCTCTTTTCTGATTTGAGGTCCGATTAACCAAGTGTGGCCTCCATCCTGGAAGCTGATTCCAGTAAACAAAGCACCTTCCCCAAGTAAGGTCAGTGAAAGTTCGACATAGCATCTGTTCTAAGCTAGCCCCTCGAAGACCCTGTGAAGACAAAATGTCACTTAAATGAACCAGCGGAGGAAAAGGCAGGCAGAGGAAAGGGGAAGATTGGGCACTAGAAATAGACTTATCATACACTCAAAGGCAAGCATAATTCCTACGCTTTGGCTGTGTGCTAAGAAAATCTCCACGCTATTTAGCATTGGCAGCAGCCTCAACCTTCCTAATGCCGTCACCCTTTCATTAAGTTCCTCCTGTGCTGACCCCCCAATAATATTATTTTCAAAGGGGTCAGGACCCACAGATGGAGAACCGCTGCGTTAATAAATAAATTAATTAATAAATAAATTAAAAAAAAATCCAGACTCACTGCCATCAAGTTCACTCTGACTCACAGTGACCCTAGAGGACAGAGAAGAACTGACCGGTGGGTCTCTGCGATGGTGAATCCTTACAGGAGTAGAAAGCCTTATCTATCTTGCTCGTGATGCTGGTGAATTTGAACTGCTGCTCTTGTGATTGCAGCTCAATGCAAAACCCACTGACCCCCACCAGGGCTCCATCAGGAGAAGGCCAGCATGGTAAAACTTGCTAAGTCTCCTTCTCTGTCTCTCTCGCACGCACGCACGCACGCACACACGCACACATACGCTTCAAAAAGCTCCTGCAAAGATTCCATTTTCCATAAACTTTGTGAATCCCTCTCATCTGAGGGGAAGTCAAAAAGTACTGCTACAGATTCCTAGAACCGCCAGTTACAGAAACATGCTAAAGGGTGAGGCTGTTGTTTCCCGTACCCTTTGCATTGGGCTGTCTGCTTTGGAAGGTGTTGTCTCCCTCTCTGAACTTTCTCTGGGGGACTCGGCTCTCTCTGACTTACAGGATGTCAGACTGGCAGCTTCAGCATCCTCAAGGGATTCAAATCAACTTCCTTTTCTGTGTTCTTCCCCTTGTGGGGCAAAGAGGAGTGTGCAGGAGCAAGACCAGGGCTGGAAATGGATGGGGTGTGTACAGGTTGTGAGTGACCTTGCTGTAGGGCAGGCCTTGCTATTTCTGAAACACGAGAAGGTGACTGGTCCTGGTAGAACAATATCAGTGCAGCTGCTCTGCCCTTTTACTATGCACTGCGGTTTTCAATTTTCTTAAAATGTCTTCATGATAAGTCATATGTTCACTTGGCGTCCTTCAAGACCATTGGCCATGCTCGCCCCTTGGAATCCTGGCACAGTCGGCATAACCTTCTGGGCTGACCTCTGCCCTGAAAGTGGGCCCAGCAGTTCCCCTTGGAAGCCAGTGTTGTGTTTGACCTTTGGTTTTGAAGTTATCCTATGGGAAGATAAGTTTGTTACTGCAGATAATATTTATCTGCAGACACTGCTGACCACAGAGATATGTTCAAACACGTTTTGTTTGGAAATAACGGGTGCATTTTTGAACAGAAATCCCCAGTAGCAGTAGTTTTTGACTGACATGTGTGAGGGGCTCTCTAAAAGTTGGTGGAAAGAATGGAATTAAAAGGTCATAACTTTTTTCCATAATCTTCTCGATGCTCTCTCTCTCTCTCTGTGCAGGGTGCACATGTGTGCGTATACATATATATCCATATACATATGTATCTTATCTAGGTGAAGGTAGGCATTAAAATGATCACTTGTTCCCGACCATTCGGATCACCTTGGTCAGGTTGCAGTGTGTAGCCCGCGGTCCACTTGCCAGCCCACCACGTAGGAAGCTGAGGCACGAGAGTGATTTACTGTCCTCTGAACATCTCCTTTATTCCTCGCTGTCTTATCGAAACTACCAGAAGTTCTTTGATGGGGCAAAAAAAATTAATGCCAAAGTTGAATGAGTTACAGCCGCTACCACCTAATTAACATGATTTTGTGCCAGTTGCTTTTGTTGGGCTGGATCCACACATAATATCATTTTAATCCTGTTTATAGACACTCTTGGGATAGATTTGAGATCAGCATTGCCACTTAAGTGAGGTTAATCAAGCATACTGTATGCAGCTTTTGTTTCTCCATGGTATGTGAAAGGTGACCACTTTGGATAGGTTACCCAACTGGCCGCTTACTCTGGTAACAAGAGAGAGTTGGTTTCCAGTGTGTGATCATGAACCCAAACCTCAGCCCCAGCGACTCTTTCTGCCTCGTCCTTGGAATGGCACAGCTGGTGCCAGTCACAGAGGAGAGCTCTAGTTATGAACCACTTTGCTTTGGCTGTGGGTACATGCCTCTACATGAGGGGAGGGGGAGGGAGAAAAGAGAGGGGAGGTACAAGTCCTAAAAACACACACCATTTTTTGCATGCCTGCCTCTGTTTATGTATAGAAAACGGACATTACGGTGGAGTGAAAAAGACCCTCATGAAAATCCTTCTTGAAAACTATTGTTGCTGACAGCCATGACCTCTGTGAGTCTGCATGTTTACCCATAATTCATAATTAACAAAGACATTAGAACTGCCACAGGAGAATTCTGGGCTTTCTTTCTTTCTAACTGGGCAGTACTAATGCTGGAAGTGCTCCCAAATCAGTGATTTAACATTTCAGGAAATCTTGGAGAGGCAGCAGAAGCCTCCTTATATAGCTCATACACTGGGACTTTGGTGCTGCGGATACGGCCGAGATAATTATTCAGCTCTCGTTATTGCTGTAGCTCTGCACCTGATCCCCGAGCCATTAGAGCACTCTGCAGGTTATTACAACTATCAAACATCAAGGTCTCTTTTCTAGTCTCTTGACTATGTGGTTATCATTTTACTTCTTTTAAATCCCCCATATGCATAGAAAGCCTCTGTGTTTTTTACTGAGATCGGCTCACAGCCTCCCCCCACCTCCTTCTTTATTGCTCCCCATTTGGAGGCCTTTTCTTACCAGCACATTAGCATAAAAATATAAACCTCATGCTTCTTCACTTGTATTGTTTTTACACCCCCTCTCCTGTTTGATTTCCTCTTGGAGGCTGGGCGCACCTATCCTTTCATTTGAGTAGCAAATGAGTCAGTGGAAGGGAATTCTCCCGGGCTCAAGGAAACCAGGATCATATGGACCCAGGTGAGGGCAGATGCCAGTGCCCACATCTAACCTTCCGCTGGGTAGAAGGTCCTCTGACTCCATTGTGTTTCTGCTATTGCTGCTGCAGCATAGATTGGCCAAAAACACCGTAAATTACAAGAGATTATAATGACAACTTGGGAAGGGGGTGATGTGTGGAGTGGGGAATGAAGGACTTTTATGTAGTGGTTGTATTTAATGATTCATTACTTTATAATCTCTTCGTCAGAGAGGGTGCCCTTCCGCAGAATTTAATACGAAGCAGTCTCTCAATGAAGCCTGTTTTCAGTTTTGGTCACAATCTAGCCCAGTAATAAGCTTGCTTTTAATACCTTTCTAGACAAACTATAAGATGATAAAAACCAGACAGCTCTGAATATTCTGGGCACTGTGTCAGCTATCTAGGGGCAGGCAGTCACTTATCATGATATATAAAGATAATACTATAAATTAAGAGTGTGAAGCAGACCTCTGTGGATTGCATCTTATGTGAAAGCAAGTTGCTATTTCTGGATGTTTTACACCGTCAGACCAACTCCCCTTAGAAATCTTCATTTTGCACGATCTCCACCAAGCACCTGTAAAAAAGGCAATCCATCCGCAGCAGGTCTCTCTGATCAAAGAGCTAATCCACCAGGGCTGAGGGACAGTCACAGACAGTCTGGTGGGGCTCAGAAACATATGGCTTCCTCCCTTCATATCGCCGCCCAGTGACTCCACACCGTATTCCCTTACATGGGCACTCACTCTGCAGCCAAATTAGAAGACTATAAAGCAAATGAAAGTAAAGGCATTCCTTTGATGTTGCAACAAACAAAACAGGAAGCATGATTTAATAGCATCTAGGTATGGGGCTTTCACAAATCAGAACCAACTCAGTAGCAACCGTATATAGATATAGATATATAGATATAATTCCCATGATTTTAATTCCATTTTCCCGTGAACTTTTTGAAGACCCTCATGTGTATGTAAAACAATAAAATATGTCAATAAATTAAATAGATGCGTGCCCATAATGTTGCCCAGAGCAGAGTATGAAATGTAAAGAAGTTTCCAAGACCAGGCAAGACTCTTCGCAATGGACAGAAGTAAGGCTGGGCTTTACTCTGTACTTAATCAGACTATCGCTTTTACAAATCTGATTTTGTGACTTAAAGAAGTGATGGCTGCTTTCACGTAGAAGGATCTTCTCCTGCCCCCTTCCACCTCATCAAGGAACTTTTAAATATGATTTTGAAAATCATAATCTCCTTTTCTGGTTAATCTAATGATGCATATGTATTTTCCCTTCCTTCGGAGCCAAGGAGCACAGACAGAGTTCAACACCCAACATATTCATCCCAATTCTGGTAGGCCAATGGTAAGCCTAATTCAGTATCTAGAGTGTATTGCAAATTACGCTTCCCCATATTCGGTGACAGTGAGATGGGACCGTGTCATTCCAGGAACATTCTGTAACTGCTGAATCTTTGTTCTCCAAGGTCTCCTTTCATTTTGCTACTGCACGCAATTGGTCTTCCCTCAGATGTAGTGATTGATCCTTCATATTAGAATTTCTGAGCTAATAATCCTTCTGACCCCTTGTTTTACGCACACACCGAGGCCCAGTAAGTCAAATAAGTTGCTCAGAATCACAGCCCACAAGTTCATGCAAACTTTGGTTCTGGTCAATAGGCCCCTCTCGCTGCTCTTTCTAGTCTACCCGTTGCTGATCCTTCCGATGATTGACATCATCAAATAACGATGATGGAAGGCATGCTTGACTCTTCTTTCTGGTAGAATTGATGGTGTGTTCTGAGCTAGTTATTCTCTCATCGGTGAGAAAAATGCATAAATTTGTAATATGGCCAGCGATATGGCAAAGGCTTTTTCTTTGTATGACAACCAAGTGACCCCTAAATGAATTGAACCCATGACCCTTTCCTCATTAGCTCCAAAAAAGCTAACTAGCCCCGAAACAATGGTTACAAGCAAGCTACAACACAAAGCCACCATGTTATTCCTATGGGATTAATTAGAGAGCTAAAACAATGCATTCTCTTTGAAAGACATACCAAATCATATTTTTGTGTTCTCCTGGCTTATGAACTTCATGGAATTTTATACAAAATGTTATGTCCTAGCAAATACACATGGCCCTTTGTAGGATGCTAAGACTGTGTGGGTAGACATTTGTGTGTCTGTTGGTGAGATTCCAAACAGGTTAAAAACAATGGCTTTATTTCATGCGCCAGTGAATTTTGCTGATGTCACCTCTGGTATTGGTACTCCACAAGAAAGACAGGACTTGCACTAGGCTGAATGAAAGTAGAGGAATATATATATTCAAAGAGAAAAGAAGGGATAGACTGTAACTACACACAAACCAAAACCCAGCCCCCTGCTGCCCGTTGACGGGATAGCAGCCCTGTAATCGAGGGAAGAACTGCCTGGTAGGCCTTCAGAGGCTGTGAGTCCTCGCAGCTGTCACCCACGACATCTCCTCTTGCCGAACAGCTGGCGCATTCTCACTGCCCACCCTTCTGTTAGCAGCCAAGTGCTTTAACCACTGTGCCACCATGGCTCCTTAACTGAACACATGTGGCCTTCATGATTAACACAAAATCAATAAAGATGGTATGACCATTTGGTTCCTGCTGATTTGGGTAGGGATGGATGCCACCCAAATCCTGAATGCTGATTTTTGTGTACCATGAGTACGATCAATAACACCGTCGCTTTGACAAGAAGGGCAGAGCAGGCAAAATGAAAAGTATAAGTACTTGGCAGCACCCTTGACTAGCTTCGATGATATGAAAAATAAATGCATTTCCAGTTGGACCCTTCTAGTCATCACAGGGTTAAAGAAGCTTCCGTATGCACTTTGTTCTCCAAGAGCCAGATAGAGAGATGTCGTCCTACTGATATATCACATAAATCATGGTGCCAGCCAGAAAAACAACAGATGACCAATTTGTACAAAGCATTTTTTCCTTATGCTACATTTATTTAAAATACATTAAATTGTTGTGCTGAAATTGAGGCAGCTGGCAGCCCAGGCAACCTTATAAGATTTGTGTTGTCTGGAGCCAGGCCCATTAATTTGGAAAAGTGCATCCATTGGGCTGGTCTATTTGCTTAGTCATATGCCAAGCCCTTGGAGAGCACCAGGAGTCCAGCATCTACGATGGTTTGATTTTTGTTTTCATCAGCAATCTCCTAACAAATGAAAGTCAGATGCTTAATACCGGTTCCGTCCCCAATGAAGTCACTAATTAATGGTGCGAAGGCTCAGCCCACAGAAACAGACTCATGGTGGAATGGGATCTGAGAAAAGTGGCTATTTACCAAGGGTCTCTTCTCTTCTATTTCAAATACTCTGACCCAGACTGTGGTTTGATGTTGACCTTAGGAATGAAACTCAAGGCTCCATTCAGTGGGTTTGTATTCAGCTGGTTCACGCCCAGTCCAAGTTTGGTTGTGGGATTTTTCGTGACTACTGTTGTCGCCCTTTTCCAGCCAATAGTTTTCACCAAATTCTTCATGAGGCTGAAGGTTCCCTAAGGATAAGAATCTCGCCTCAGGTTTTATATACTTACTTAAACCTGATGCTATTGTTTATCAACTGCATTCAGAACCCTCACTGGGCACAAAAGGGCCAGAACAGAGAGGTCCCTCTCAGGGACCAGACTCACATTTCTGCAGCTCTTTTCCTGAAATCCTGACTTTGGGAAGGGTGGGGGGAGGGGGCGTGCTTTCAAAAGCCTGTGGGAGCGTTAATTTCGTAGTCATTAAAATGAGAAATTGTTGACATCAACAATTTTTCTTTTTTTTTTAAATCACTTTATTAGGGGGTCATACAACTCTTATCACAATCCCTACACAAATCAGTTGTGTAAAGTGCATTTGTACATTCATTGCCCTCATCATTCTCAAAACATTTCCTCTCCACTTAAACCCCTGGCATTAGGTCCTCATTTTTCCCCTCCCTCCCCGCTCCCCACTCCCTCATGAGCCCTTGATAATTTATAAATTGTTATTTTGTCATATCTTGCCCTGTCCGACGTCTCCCTTCACCCACTTTTCTGTTGTCCATCCCCCAGGGAGGAGGTCACATATAGTTCCTTGTAACCGGTTCCCTCTTTCCTACTCATTCTCCCTCTACCGTCCCAGTATTGCCACTTACACCACTGGTCCTGTAGGGCTCATCCACCCTGGGATTCCCTGGATTTCCAGTTCCTATCTGTACCAGTGTACATCCTCTGGTCTAGCCAGACTTGCAAGGTAGAATTCCTGTCATGATAGTGGGGGCGAGGAGGAAACATTTAGGAACTAGAGGAAAGTTGTATTTTTCATCGTTGTTACAATTTTTCTTTTTTGTTGGTCAATAGTAAAAAAAAGAAGTGAAGGAATTCGTCCAGAAGGCAAGTGTGAAAATTTAAGCCACCCAAAACAGACAGTATTCTATTTAAGTTCAACCAGTTGGGGGTGACTACTGCGTTCACAACATGTCAGGAACATGTTTGATAGATTTTTAAGGACTCACATGCGGTTCTCAACCTTTGGGTCGCGACCCCTTTGGGGGTCAAGCGACCCTATCACAGGAGTCGCCCGATTCATAACAGTAGCAACATTGCAGTTATGAAGTAGCAACAAAAATAATTTTATGGTGGGGGGGTCACCACAACATGAGGAACTGTATTAAAGGGTCGTGGCATTAGGAAGGTTGAGAACCACTGCATTAGACCATTGAAATGAGTCATGATCCCTGAAGGCTGAAGAAACCAAGTCTGCTCTCTCAGTTAATGACCTGCCGGAGGAGAGACCTTTGAGAGGAGAGCTGTCGATGTTGAGAGAACTGTTGGAGTCCCTGTATTGTCCTGTTGAACATCAAAATGTATGCTCTGTACAGGGAGACCCCTGCATGATTCTAGAGGGGAGAGGCCATGGAAGGCCATTATTCACGAGGCCTCTGGAGGAGATGGAGACGGAAAGAAACGCACAATTTTCTGTGAGACTTAACCGTGTGCGCATGGAGAAGCGTTTGATGACATTGGTTGACACCGATGCCATTTCAATACATACACAGTATGGGGAGTCAAGTGGATAGGAGGTAAATTTCACTTTGCAGAATTAACAACAAGAATAACAATGGTTATTGGCCTCCCACGCTGGAGGAGGGTAAACAAAACACTAATCCGTCAGGAAGAAATGACAATTTTAACTTTAAAAAAATATTGTTCTATGGTATAATTGGACAAAGCTCAGGGACCAGAAATTTCCACCCAGAGTGAACCCTGGAGAGAGCCACGATCAAATGCTCAGGTGGCAGCTGTTAAGTACAAGTGCTAGGATTCAGCTAGCAGAGCCCTGGGATTGAAAACCCTGGGCAAGAAGATGCTTCCTAGAGGAAGCATTGGTCACCTTTTAAAAATTAAGGGCGTCATTTCATATCCACTAACATATGGATGTCATTTTTACAGTGTTCGCTAGATCTAATGTGTACCCAAGAATGTAATAAAGTATGATCTCACTCACGGTCATTGGGTCAGTTGACTCACAGCAACACTACAGGGCAGAGTAGAACTATGTGTGGACTTTGTTTCCAAAAATGTAACTGGATGCAGAAAACCTCCTCTTTCTCCCCAGAGTGGCT
>NW_022106471.1:14362090-14364293 GCF_000313985.2 Echinops telfairi
GGACTCGTCTCCTCTCTGCCTCTTTCTGAGTCTGAGCGAGGGTGTGAATTCGTGAATTCTCAGGAGTCCTTTTGTCATATAAAGGGACAGTACCTTTCTGCATCTTAATAAGATGTAAAAATGTGAACAATTCATAATAAAATCAAGGATTTCTTTCTTCTTCTGTTTTTTTTAATCCATAAACTCCCAGAAAGGAACCTTGCTGGTATGTAGAGACAGAAAGAACTTGTCTCTTTCTATCAAAGAGCTTGACTGCTGACAGGTCAGTGGTTCAAATCTGTCAATCACTCTGTGGGAGAAAGATGGGCAGGCTCCGTCCATAAAGACATACAGCCGTGGTAACCGTGGCTCCACTCTGTTCCGCAGTGTGGCTAGGAGTCAGAAAAGGCTCGCCAGCAGTGGGTTTGGGGTGGGCAATACATCAAGCTGGTCAGGGATATAGAAGACTCTAGTATGGCATCATTTCGTGTAGAGCTCAGGCTTTAGAGTAAAAAAGAATTGAACTTCAAGCCTGGCTATTTTACTTACATGTTATGAAATGATGGTCAAGTTACTGAAATTCTGGGAGTTCTAGCTGTTTCATCTGGTAAAGGTCTAATAAATTATATTTCATAACTTGTTCCAAGAATCAAATGGGGTGAGATATGCAAAGCACTTCATACAACACCTGGAACATTAGTTGTGCCTTTTGTGATCCAACACGAACATCTGACTTTTGGCTGGCTCTTTAGTTGTAGCTGTATTAGCCTGGCCAGTGGCATACCCCCAGAACATCTTCCCATCAAAAAAGGAAAATCTATATGTCTGCATATACTGTGTTGTTGTTACATGCTATGGAATGGGACTGACTCGGACCCCAGGCCCAACAAAAACAAACTGCCCACGCCTGCGCTATCCCTAGAATCATTTTCAGATCAAATTGCTGTGGCGCCCAGGGCAATAATTTAACTGATTTTCAGAAGTAGAGCCATAAGACTTTGCTCCTGGTTCATCTTAGTCTAGAAGCCTGGTTTGCATCGTGTCTTAGACCTAAGAGATACATCTTATTTGATTATTGACAATATTCTAGAGAAATGACTGTTTAAAATGTAGACTGGATCTTGTTCTGTATCTGCTCTCTTGAAATTGTTCTCCTTCGCTCCTTCCCAATAACAGAGAGAACAAGTCAATCTTGTTGAACTAGGTGTGGCATATCAGGGGTATAGGGTGATAAATCTTACTGTATACATGTGGGGTAGTTCCTACCCCTTGTCCCCACCCACTCCCACATTTTAGTGTATATATATTTTTGCAGGGAATCCATGTCCCAAATGCTTACTAGCTAAAGACCAAATACTTCTCTGAAGTATAGAATATATGCTTTATTTAGAAGTTCTTAAATATAGATGTACAAAATATACACATATAAGATGTGTAAAATATAAACAAAACAGCTTCCCTCCGGTAGAGAGAATACTTTTCTTCCACGTTGACCCCAGCAGGTGTTTGCCTGATTAACCATGACTGTCCTTGAACACAAATCAGCGGCCTGAACTCCGTCGTGAGTTGGGCACAGGGATGGAGTTGAGTGCAGGAGAGGAGTGGCTATAGCCTCATGTCATTCTTGTGGGGAACAAAGCCCCCCCCCACCATCAAATCACAGACTTTGTATTTAGCCCAAACCTCACAGAACATCCCTCAGCTCCTTGGGCACACAATGTACATTGACAAGCAAAAAGTTAAGCGCACCTTACAGAGATTGAGGATGTTCTGATGTTTAGGGGAGAGGGTGCAGTCCTGTTTTCGGAGCAGGCTTCTCTGTGAGTGCGGGTCAGATGAGCTGAAATGTTTGAAAGGGGCCAGGAGGGCCTGGGAGGCAGGGAATTCACAGGAGGAACTTCACAGTGAAGTCCAGACAGGCTCTTAGAGGACATGGCATTGACCCGTGATTCTACCGTTATAGACTCTCAGGCCAACTCTTGTTCATGCCCTAGGTTTGTTGTTTTCTGTTTGTCTGTTTTGTTTTTCCCTCCTTACCTGTCCGTTTAACTTTTGTGGTTTCTGTTCACACCATCCAAAGCAAAACGATTTTTAAATAAGCCCTTCCAAAAACAAACATCTTTATAACTAGAATGAAGTGGTGACATTGGGGGGAATGGGTAGGGTGGGGAAGGGCAGGGATTTCAGAATAGAAGCCAAAATATCTTGGCACTTCAAGTGTACA
>NW_022106471.1:14366737-14410376 GCF_000313985.2 Echinops telfairi
GGATTCCTCCAGAGCACCCTACTGCTTCACATCGCTGTAGCCTCTCTGCCTTCTGTCTCTCCCCATCATTCTTTAGTTGCTTCCAGGTTAATTTTATGAACTACCATTTCTGCCAACCTCTGTAATAAATTGCGTTACCTAACATTGCATTTGTTACTTTTTTTCAGTTCATCCATTAGACTGTAAGATCCCAAAGTCCATGTGCTACACCTGCCCTGGTGTAGGCTTCAAACTCAATAAATATTTGTTGAATAAGTAATGTTATTATCTTATTTTAAAAACTTAATGATGCCAAAAAAACCCAAAAACTTAATGATGGCTTATTGGTCACTAAGTAATTTATAAATTCACAAGTGTCATTTATAAATCCATAAGGAAGACATTTGAGTTTTCTATTGACTTGTTTTTCCCTTATCTCTCCCTACATTTCTTATGTTGTGGTCAACAACCGGTATACCATCACCAATAAGATTTTTCTTACCTAATGTTTTACTTTTGTTCCTGCTGTTCTCTTGCTCTAAGATTTGGATTTCTTCTTCCTTATGATTAACTATTCCCAGTCCTCTAGGGCTCAGCACCGAGATTAGATCTCTATGAAGCAACTTCTGCTCTTCATTCTTGCAGTCTCTGATTTCTTTTCTAAACCATCACAATACTTTGTAACTTTTAGCTCATCGTTGTGTTGTTTCCATTGAGGCTAACCAACCAACCAGTTGCCATCACGGTGTTTTCAGCTCACGGCAACCCCGCGGTTTTCAGCTCACGGCAACCCCGCATCCATCAGAATAAGCCTGCATTTCATAGGACTGTTAATAGCTGACTTGTCGGAAGCAGATCACCAGACCTTTCTTCCAACAGGCCTTCTGGTAGACTCAAAACACCAATCTTTTGATTAGCAGCTGAGTGAGTTAACCCTCTGCTCCACTCAGGGAGGGACTTCTGTTGTGGAATACTTATGCTTATCAGTTGGTAAACCCATTAATGACAGGGATAATGGCTCATTCTCCTAGAGGTCTCTTGCAAATCTAGAAGAAGTACATTTGGTGCAGAAGATAAATGGGGGGCTTCTAAAAGTGTGTGAAAACATTCCACAGTCTTTTCACTCAATTTTTCTATGAATGGTTTGAAGCCCACGGTATAACTATTTGTGGAAAAAGTCACTTAAGTGCAGTATAAGAAAATTAGGTAGAATAATATATCATTTAAGATTTTTGTCTAAAAGCTTTGGTAATAATATTTTCCAGAACGGAATCTCAGGACTCTAAATCTTACAATGAACTTGCTATGTTGAAGAATATGTTAAATAGATATGTTGAACATAATTGAATGGGTCTGTTAAATGTCTCTTAAAACGTAATGAGTCTAATATGACCGACGAATTACTCATAACCTCCACATATCAATATTCAGAAGTAATTCTAGTCTGCAAACTTCCCATGGGTGGTGTATTTAAAGTTTCACCTCCAGCCAGTGTTCCAGTGTCCTGGGCATTGGGATCATACAAGCTTTGTATGTCCAGTAGGCCTCAAATAAACCAACATTGATGATGTGAATGAAGGGCCTCCGTGTTCCAGAGACTTCTGGAATCCCTCAAACCAGGATTGACTTTGCTGACCAGCTGCCAGGTAATAGATGTTCAATGATGGCTTGAATTGGATTTGAGTCTGAGGCCCTTGTGTGAAAAATAAAAGTTATTTGAAGATAGGCTTCTGCAAAAGAAAGCGAAACTAAAGTCAGCAAATTAAGAAACATAAAAAATGTCACTTTTCAGTAAGGGAACAAAACACTGGAACTTTCTCACACACCTGTGGAGGTTAGGTCTGTGGCATTTACCTGTCCAGCTATTGGGTGACATTTCAACCTCACTAAGATGTGTCTGAAAGTGCATTTATTTAGTTTTAAATAAGGTCACAAATAATGAAAATTCCTTCTATGACAGGTTTGGAGAGCTTATATACCTCTGAGCAAAGGGGTTCGAAGGGCTGGGGCTGACTGCAGATAGTTTTGGTCGCAGCTGGCATTAAGCCTCATGATTAAGTCATTGAAACCAGATATTCCAATAAAGCAGTGGTTCTCAATCTGTGGGTCGCGACCCTTTTGGAGGATGAACAACCCTTTTCACAGGGGTTTCCCGATTCATACCAGTAGCAAAATTACAGTTATGAAATAGCAATGAAAATAATTACATGGTTTGTGGGGGGGTCACCACACCATATGGAACTGTATTAAAGAGTCACGGCATAAGGAAAATTAGGAAAGTTAGAACCACTGCAATCAAGCACCTTGGAGATTGAGAGGCAGACAGTGACGGTTTCCAAACTTGTCTTGCAATTGCCACCTTCTACAAAGTGACCCTGCCCTGAGGGGGTGAACCTTGATGATTTGGTCTGGTGGGGAGCTCTGGAATGTATCCTCCACAATCACACGAGGGAGCCAGAGTGATGCAATGGTTAGGGAACATTTCAAGAACACGGACTATATGTGTGTTAGATCAGCATGTAAAAGACTCATCGTCGTAGTTAGTAGAACCTGGTCTGGGTTATGTTTCTTGTTTTATCCTGCTTGGCTTGATGTTTGAAAGCAGTCATCTAAATCAGGAAGTGAGTAAGCAGCTTAAGGCAGTAAACATTATGACCTTCACTGTGATCATATGGCTACATATGATCTCTGACTTTATCTTCTTTTTCCTCTCTCTTGAATCTTTCAGAAATGTGAAAATGATTCTTAACTCAGAAGTGATACAGAACAAGTCAAGGGCTGAATTTAATCTGGATTTTCTGGCCTCTGGTTTAAGAGCTCCAGGATTACAGTAAGTAAATCGTTTCCCTACAGACGATAGATAGTGGGGTCATAATCAGGATAGAATTAATTTGAAGAGCTAAAAGATAATAGAAAATGTTTATTTTATATGCTGACTATGTCTTCTTTCAAACTTAAAACTAAACTTAAAACAGTAGCAGGAGAATCAATTGCCATGCATTAAAATTTACACTATATACAATAATTGTTATTTGGGTATACACTCATTGTACCATAATTAGAAAGTTGTGTTCTCTTAATAGCGAAAAGAGCTCCCAAATACAGTTTCATTAATTTTATTCCAAATGAAGGGCTATCCCTGAACGTTTGCTCTATTACCATCATTCATGACTTTCTTAAAAATCAAGTCTCCTTGATGCTGGTGGAGTGGTGGTCAAAGCACCTGATGCCTAAACACAGTGGGTCAACCCCGTGGCCCCTGGACCAGAGAAGGATGAAGACTGACAGCCTTGGAAACCACAGTGGTTTCTGGGAATGTAAACACAGCCCACATCCACCTCTCCCATGACTGTCTCTCTTGCCTGGCGTTTCAGGGAGTCCATCTGAATCAGATTTCCTTTCCATGTTTCCCTTCCTGACTATCTGTCCCAGCTCTACTTTTAGTTCCTTTTGATTGACCATAAAAATCTCTAGTAATTTATTTTAGGTGATAGAAGTGCATAAAGCATGAATGCTGCAAGGCAGAATCATTTGATTTCAGAGGTGATAGAGATAATAGCTTATATACGGATCGCTTTTTCTTTTTTTTGAAAATCCTTAATTGGGAATACTCAGTGAGGAGATCAAAGAAATCAGGTTGAAGATATTTCCACAAGTGGTTCAAATAGGAGGGGTTGGTTCTGGTGCAAGATGGCAGCTGATGGCAGAGAATGAATCCATCTCCAGGAATCAGGAAGAAGACGGCCAGGGAGAAAACAGGAAGCAAGCACAGGCAGAGCACAACTCAACAGACTGGGGGCAACCCCAGGTCCTCTGAGGTCTGAAGCCAGAGACAGTGGGGGCAGCAGTGAGTAAGAGGAAAGGGGAGATGCTGAGCCCTTCCCAGGCCCAACAAGCAGCTGATCCCCCTGCAGAACTGAGAGGTCTTTTAATTTCCCAGCTGACATGTATGTCACAAACCTGGCCTCCAGACTGCATGTGCAGCGCCGGAACCCCTCAGCTGGCTCCTGTAACTGCCAGAGAACCTAAGAACCCCCTGGCCCTCTCATAACGCCTTCCCCCAATTAGACCACTCCAGGTCATCCTGCGAAACGACCTTTTCTCCAGGGAGGTGTGCCGCACCTGCTCTTTCTCATCTGCTCACAGAGACCACCAGGGAGCTCTGATGGCATAGTGGTTCAGCAAGGTCCCCAGGTTGAGACCACCAGCTGCTCCACCAGAGAAAGGCCGGGCTTTCTACTCCTGTCGAGAATTGCAGTCTCAGGAAGATCACAGGGCCATTCCATCCTGTCCTACAAGGGCCTATGAGGGGACATTGACTTGGGCAGTAAGGCAGAGACCACCAGCACCTGAATAGTGTAAGCTCCATCCCTTCAACCTGTGGCGCTTGAACGCTAGTGCTTCAGGACAGCTGACTACAATTAGCCCCTAATTTACCTACCAAACAACGTGAAGTCCTGTTTCTTAGCTGACAAAGCCCCACTTGATCCCCTGTCTCTAGCCCAGTCTCTGCAGGAACTTAACCTAGTTAAGTCCAAACACCCAAATAGGCAGAGCTACTTACTCCTAAGCTTCCAAGTACTCAAATGACCTCTGGCCTTGTACTCTCCCAGGACAGAGTTTAGACTCACCCCCAGCTCACTCCCTCCCTCATTCTTTTTTCCTCTTCATTAAAACAAAACCTTGTAGTATTTTAATAGTCTCTTTACAATCAGTACTATCTTTTAATAAAAATTCTTTTTCTACTATTTCTACAATCCTTAACTCAGCAATACCCTCACTTCCCGGTCAACACCTCATTCAGACTACCCCAGATCATTCAAAACAGTACCCTGACCACTGGGGCCTCACTTAGCTCCCTTTCCCCATGCCGGGGACCGTTCCAATAAAAGGTGCCTGCTCTGGTACCTCCTCCTGAGTCACTTCTCAGACACCATCACCCCTTGAAAGGCATGCGACCTAACCCGCAACCCCACCAAAAAACATACAGCCCCCAATCCTGGACTAGGGAATCCACTGCACCCCCAAACTATAGACCTCTGTTCTCTTTGTTCTCACAGCCCCACTCGACCCCCCTCACCTCCAACCCAAAGTCTACCTAGTCCTATTGCTGTCAGTCTAAGTGCCCAAATGCTGACAGAGTTCCTTTCCATTCAGAGAAAATGTCCCCATTGAGCATCATGATGTGGGTTATTGGTTGTTTTTATATGGCATTCATTATGTTGAGACAGTCCTATTTCTATTGTGTTGAGTGATTTTATCACAAATGGGTGTTGGATATTGTGAAATGGTTTTTCTATATCTATTGATATTATCATGTGGTTCTTGTTCTGTGACTTGTTTCTGTGATCGATTGCATTGATTGTGTTTTGAATGTTGAAGCACCCTTGCATCCCTGGTATGATGCCCGTTTGGGCTTGGTGAATTTGTTTTTTGATACATTGTTGGACTCTATTGGCCAGAATTTTGTTGAGGATTTTTGCATCTATGTTCATGAGGTTATATTGGTCTGGAGCTTTTCTGTCTTTGTAGGGGACTTTGCCTAGTTTTGAGTTATGCTATCTTCCTAGAATGAATTGGGTGGCTGTCATCCTTTTATATATTCTGACATAGTTTGTGTAGTAATGGTCACAGTTCTTCACTGAATATTTGGTAGAATTACCCTGAGATGTTATCTGGTCCTGGAGTTATTTTGGATAGAAGGTTTTGAAGAGCTACTCTATTCCTTCTCTTATAGATCTGTTGAGAATTTCTATATCGGTCTGCATTAATTTGGGTATGTGTTAGTCTGGGTAGACAAGAGAAACAAATTCATATTCACTCACATGTGATTAAGAATGAGCTTTATATACAAGAGCAATTGGATATTGAGAAAACATCCCAGCCCAGTCCAGATCAAGTCCATAAGTCTGATCTTAGCCCGTATATCCAATACCAATCTATAAAGCCCTCTTCAGACTCACGAAACATGCAATGACACCGAATGCAGAAGAACACAGGCCAGTGGGTAGGAGGTCTTGTGGATCCAGTGGTGTCATAAACATCTCAGTGCTGGCAGGGCTTTCATGAGGCTCCACCCGTTCCCAGGGGTAGAGGTCTATCAGCATAGTGCCATGTGTCTTGTCAGTAGAGCATCTCTCAGGGAGTGAGCAGAGAGGAGTGTCTCCTGCCTCCAGGGAGGAAATCCAGGAATTCTCAGAAGGCCAGGCCCACACAGAGACCTCATTGGCTATGACCTGATTGACAGACTAGACTCCACCCCTTCACTCTTAATCCTCTCAAGTCCCAAATTGACACCAGATTATGTAGCTACCACAGAGTAGATGACGTATTTCTAGGTATTGGTTTGTTTTCTAGGTTATCAATTTGTTGGGATTTAGTCTTTCATAGTAGGGTGTTACTATTTTTTTTAATTTCATTTGGATCTGTTGTGATGTCATTCTTTTCATCTCTAATTCTAAATATTTGCATCTTTTCTTTCTTTCCCTTTGTTAAGTTTGACAGTCGTCTGTCAATTGTGCTAATCCTTTCAAAAAATCGAAATTCTTCTCTTGTTGATTTTTTCCATTTATGTCCCAGTTCGTTTATTTGTACTCTAATCCTGATGATTTCTTCTTCTGCTGTTGGAGGGTTTATGCTGTTGCCCTTGTGCCAGTTATTGACGGTGTTGTCTTAAAATGTTGATTTTGAATTTCTTTTTACATGTTTAAGTTGATTGCTATATATTGACCTATGATAGTGGCCTTGCTGTGCCCCAAAGGTTTTGGTATGCTGTGTTATGGTTTCAAGGAATTAAAAAATTTGATCCCTTATTGATTTCTTACCCAAACATTTTAAGTAGTATGATGTTCAATCTGTGTGTTTTATGCTTCCATTCCTTCTATTGTCGACTTCTAGTTTTATAGCATTGTGATCTGAGAAGATGGATTGTAAAATCTCAGTATTTTTTAATTTGCTAAGGCCTGCTTTGTCTACTTTTGAGGATGTTCAGTGTGTACTGGAGAAGAATGTATATTGTGTCAGTGTTGGATGGAGTGTCTTGCATATGTCTAAATGTTGGGTGACAGTTGTTTAGTGCTGTGTGCCTTTTCTCTTCTTCTCTGATGATCTCTCTATCCTTGAGGGTGACGTATTGAAGCCTCCTGCTATTATTAAAGTATTTCTCTTTTCCATTCTGTAACAATTTAATTAGTGTAATTCAAAGGTTTCTTGCATTGAGGGAGGACTTGAAAAGAGGCCCAATGTCTGTTCTTAATACTTAACCTATAAATATATGTACATAGACCTATATCCCTATTGTTATATTAATATATTTACATATTTACATGCCTATGTTTATACTTCCATAAATGTCTTTTGCCTCCTACTGTAGGATGTTTCTTTACATGATTGAACTATTTAATTATATGAGCTATGGATTATGTGACAATAAAACTTTTTTTTAAGTTTGATTTTTCAATCAAAATTTTATCATCTGAATCAATTGAGTTGCCTGTCACGTGGGCTGCTGTTTCTCCTGTTAATTGTAGGTCCTCTTTAATCAAGATTAAAGATTAACTGTTTAACCAAAAGATTGATATGGGTGGACTGAAGCTGTGGGCTTTCTTCTTGAAGGCATACACCCTTTTATATTGGGCTGTCTGTTTTAAAAAATGAAGAATGAATAATAGTTAAAATAAGAGAGTGGAATATATTTTTTAGATTTTAAAATGAATTCACTATAAAGATAATGGAAGCATAAGCATGTAAATGTGATCGTTCACTTAGCAGATTGTGTACCTTCCCAAATCACTGCCCATTGTTAATATTTTAATGACAACAATAAGTAAGAGAAGGTATTGCCTCCTCAAAAAGTGTGCATTTGTAAAACTACTTTCATTATGATGAAAATGATCATTTTACATAACATTTCTGAAATTTGGATATAGCTACTCAAAAGTCCCTGCAAATGGTGTCTACCCTGTCCACCCCAGTCTCCCTGAGGGGAAAATGGAGGTTATCAGTTCCTATAAAGATTTATAGCTTGGAAAACTCATTTAGAGTTGATATGAGTTGGGATGGACTCAAAAGCAGGGGTTTAAAAAAATTTTTTTAAAGTAGTCAGGTAATGACCAAAAGATGTAGAAAGGTACATTGTGAAAGTTATTTTCTTGTTTATGGCTGAATGTACTTTGGGTCAACTTTTCCCTGGGATCAGCATTAATGTTCATTTGAGGTTTTGTGAAAGAGTGAGAAAATACTGAACATTACATTCTAATTAATACAGGTAACAGGTAATATTAGCCTCTCCGTACACTGGACCTTGCCATAATACATTGTACTGTCTCTACTTCTTATTTCTACCAAACTCTGATATGTTGCTTGAGGTTAGCAGAAAAGGGCATAAATTCAAAAGCTAATCATGTATTTCCATAGGTCATTCTTAAAAAAAAAAGAAAATTTCAAAACCAAGTAAATTAAAATATGAGTAAAATGTATAAGCAGTTAAGTTGGTATTTTGAACGTGTATATACAAAAATATTCAACCTACTGGTAATGATAATACTATAGCTTCTCTATTCTTACTCTGTGTTTTGACCCATGAGGTGTATGGGTTCACCATTTTATAGAAATCTGATTCATATATTTAAAATTTGATACTTTCTAGAATGTTAGAGTATATCAAGTAAAGGGCACATGCTTTAATTTTCCTGGAGTCCTCTGTCTCCCTGTTTAGGCCTGACTTCATCTCACTGTTGGGTTACAGATAGTCCCTTTGGTAGGAGGCAAAAGCAAGGGGGAGAAAACATAGATTTAAGAAAACTCATTGTGATTTCTCAATGAAGTCAAGTGGGAATACTTGGGATTAGAGCACTCTCTCTAAGTACTGGGAATTTTTTCAGTTATTGCGTCTAGCAATGAATGGTATTTGAGACATGTTTGTGAGAACTGGTTTATACTGGGTGTTTGTACTATTTTTATCCCACCCAAGGCTTTCACTTCAATTGCTTATAAACTGAAAATGTTAAAAGGAACCGTCAGTGTAATTCTGCCATTAATAATTGATATCATCCTCTGGTCACTGTGCCTGAGTTGAGTGTGTTGTTACTGTCAGGGGCCATCGCTTTGGTTTCAACTGATAGCAAACTTGTGTGAACAGAAGGGAACACAGCCCACTCCTGCACCACCTTCACAATGATTGTGTTTGAGCCCAGTACTGTAGCCACAGAATTTGGTCATGGTTTGCGTCCTCAAAATAACAAAGCAAAGTGTTTCCTTGATAACACTTTAAAGCAGTCTTGGGCAGCAGCTTTACCCAATTTGATCTCTTGATTGCTGCTTCCATGAAATTTATTGTGAACTCAAGCAAGATGAAATCCTTGACAATGTCTATCTTTTCTCCTGTGTGATGATGTTGCCTATTGACCTAGTCATGAGGGTTTTTGTGGTCTTTACATTCTGACTGTGACAATTTTATAAGACAGGGTAGAACTGTCTGATGGGGTTTCCAAGGGTGCACATTCTTAGGCAGCAGGGCCTGTAGTCAAGTTTTATCATGATTTTACAAAAGGCATTTATAATAGGGTGCACATTTTGTTCCATGTTATTATTTGAAGAAAATATTAAATTGTCACAAGACTTTAGCAATTTGTTCTTAATTTTGTCAGCACTGAGTGTCTTGCCAGTCAATTCTTAAAATATAGGCTTAGCGACGTAGTTCCAACAATGGAAGTACTTACAGTTAAGGTCAACTTTCCATCTCCAATAAACATTCCTTACTTACCTTTATATGATATTAACTTTATTTATTCAGCAATCATTGTTACGGTATCTATTGTATATTGCTGCTACAATGTGAAATGTGCACAAATGATCCACAGTCCTTGAAAACTTCCCAGTGATATTAAATGTTTTTGACTCAGGCAGTTGTAATATTTCATTTTAAGTAATTAAAAATATATCAGTTCAAAGCCATTTGCTTTGAAATATGTGGTATTTTCCCATTGATTTCCCCTCCCTTCCTAATTGGCGGTGTGTGAAGCACAGAGTATTTAAGGCTGTGAAACTATTCTCTGTGATATTGTAATTGTGGACACATGGCATTATGAATGACCAAAACTCAGGTCTGTACTGTATAAAGTATGAACCCTAATGTGAAGTACAGACTTTAGTTATAGGCATGTACCAAAAATTAATCTTCATGTATTGTAATAATCTCAGAGGATATGATAACTCTCTATACTTTCTGTGGAATATTTTTGTAAATATAAAAGTATCTTTTTGAAAGGTAAAGATACTTTTTTGGGCTGTCCCTGAATTTTAAAAACATAATTAGTTCATAGAAGACAGAATTTTTACAACTTCTGTACTTACTTGTTTACAGCATTCCAATTCTTTTATTCTAATATTATGTGTATTAGAAATTTGAGACCCTGTTTAAATAGGCTTATATTACTTATAAGTAAATATTTATATGTTAACATTATACATTCACTTATTTAAGGCATATGTAATATCTCTTTTAGTAATTGTATCCCCAGACTATCAAAGGCATTTATTTTATATTCAGGTATCCAATGACGTCCAGTCTCTGCTTTTTGGTCTTTCTCGTCCAGTCCCATGTTTACTGGAGTTGTATACCAACAGCAACTTTTGTCATTGGAATATTTCTGTTTTAACATGATCAAGTTTACATCAGTGAATCTTTATATTTTTCAGCTCTACATTGTGCAAGATTAATTAGCTCTTCTATAGTAATTTCTGGAAAGTTATGATGCAATTTATCAAGTTCACTAGTTGCTTTAAATGTGTTTTGAATCTACATAATTAAATTAGCGGTACTTGATCTTTTCTGGATTAAGTATTTTATCAATTTCTGGGTCACATTAAATTTTTGATACTATCTCAAAACGCTGTGTTTGGTTGTACAGCCTCAAATAAATGAGTGGAAGGTCTGTCTGATTAAGGTTTTGGGATGATACTCTTCCATTCATGTAAGTAACCCGCAATAAATTACTGTTATGAACAATCTATGGGATGCTTATGAAGAGAAAATATTTTAGAACATACTTTTTACAATATTTATAAAATATTTTATTAAAATTTTATAATATTTACAAATAAGTACATTCACTAAGCCATCAGCAGTGTGTAAGAGTTAATATTGTCCAGAATTTGGGCAACATTTGCTATTGTTAATCCTTTTCAATTGAACTACTTGGATAGATGTGCAATTACTTATCATTGTATTTTTAATGGTAATTTTAAGCAACTTTTCAATTTGTATAAGTCTTTTGTATAAAATCTTTTGTACAGTACCTCTTCACATCTCTTGCTCAATTCTCTGTATTCTTTAATTATTTTAAAAGACCTTTATGTATTCTTTGGAGGAATCTACTAACAGATATATGTTTACAATAAGAATATATTCAAAAATTATTATGAAATAGGTGAGGATTTTTATTTCAGTGTATCATTTTTGTATTCAGCAATGTAAACAACTGAGCAAGTGTCGCAATTGCTTGCCCTGTAAACCTTCCCCTACTTTTTCTTTATCTTTTATTTTCACTTCTTTGATAAGAAAGTGCTAATGCTCTAAGCAAATGTGGTAAAGAAAGGTGATGGTGCCCGGCTATTAAAAGATATGGTATCTGGTGTCTTAACGGCTTAATGTTAAACAAGCAATCATCTAGGAGGAAAGCACAAAGCCCACTTGGAAGAAGCACACCAGCCTGTGTGATCATGAGGTGTTAACACGAATAGGTATCAGAAGTTCAAAAACAAGCAATCAGATTGACGTGAAGGAGAATAGGCAAAGTGGAGACCTAAAACTCGTCTGTTAGATAATTGCAACATCCCTGACAAAAGGGGTACATAGAAGGGGTGAAATATCCAGTTCAGTATCGCACTGATGAAACACATAACTATCCTCTAGTTCTTTAATATTTCCTCCCCTTCTATTATGGCCTTAGTTGTACCTCATTAATCTGATTAAACCTGTAAGTGCTCATTTGTATAATTAAGAGCATTCGATGAATGAAATCCAAGACAGATAACCCCTTCAGAAATAGTAATGGGAGTTATGATTCCCTCAGGGTACAGGAAGAGAGGGGAATTGAAGGGGGGAGAAAGGGGAACTGATAGCATTGATGACTATATAATCCCACTCAAGGGGAAAAAATACCAGTATTGTAGGTGAATTGCTACATTGGATGGTGTAAGATAAGAATTATCTATCTTTCTATCTATCTATCTATCTATCTATCTATCATCTACACAATAATAGGGGTTCCTGGGGGGTGGTAGGGTGGGAGAGGGAGGAGATAAAGAGGAGCTGATATTAAAGAGTTCAAGAAATAAGAAAATGTTTTTAAAATGATGATGGCAGCAATTGTACCATCATGCTTGATTTAATTGAATTATGGATTGTTATAATATCTGTGTAAAATCTTTTTTATCCCAATAAAATGATAAAAAAAAAAGAAGCTACTAGCAATAAAGAGCTTTTGCATAGAAAAAAAATCTTCACGCTCAATTAAATTAATTTCTTTTTCCTTCAGGGGTAATGCTTTTAGTGTACTGTTGGAGATATTTTTCTTTTGATAAGGTCATAAAAATTCTCTTATGTTCTCCTAGAGAAATTTTATTATATTATCTTTCCAAATTAACCTTTCCTATTATGTTATAATATTAATAAATATAGTATTAACAATATTCCCTCTTTACATATCATGAGGAATTCCCAATTCCTTTGCCTCTTCCATTATTTATGTTTTGAGATAAGGAGTCAAGATTTATTTTTCTAATATTCACTTTTTGAAGCCTCTTTTGATACTTCAGTACAGTGATATTTCTGTTGGAAGCCAGTAATTATATATAAATAAGCATACTATATACACTGTTTATTCTCTCCTTGTAGTTGTTTTTAATTGCCTTTGAGTTGATTCTACCTTCCTGTGACTCACTGTGTACAGGGTAGAACTGCTGAATAGTTTTCAAAGTTGAAACACTTTGTAAACAGATTGCTACTCTTTTCTTTTGAGGCACCTACAGGGAAGTTTGAAATTTCCATCTTTTAGTTGGTAGTTGAGAACTTAAACATTTATACCACCTAGATACTTCTTTTGCCTTCTTAATAGTCTATTTCATGTCGAAGAAACAAAAATCACATTCTTTTTTTTCTGATCTACTGTCTCTTTTTGTGATTGGTTATGTTCAGAAGTATAATTCATTGATTTATATTTTAGATCATTGAGTTTACCATATACTTTATGTAGATAACTATACTTCTCAGTAATTTTTTTCTGTTTAACAAGTTGTTGTATTATGCCATGAGCTAATGTTTGTATGTCTCCACCTGAAAATACTTCTTATAACTCAGATATTCAAACTATGAATAATTGAACATCTCTTTTAAAATGCATATTGGTAGTATGTATTTTTGATAGCATTGAAAATTAAAATATAATTTCCCGGGCATATATTGGATTATCGATTGCATGGAAGTATAACAAGCACGCAATTTAGAAGTGAAGGGGAGGAAAATTAGCCTTACATACTTTGGATAAGTAACCAGGAGGAACCAGTCCCTGGAGAAGGACATCATGGCTAAAGTAGAGGATCAATGAAAAAGCTGAAGACCCTCAGAGATGAATTGATACAATGACTGCAATTATGGGCTCAAATTATGGGCCACATGAAAGGGCTGACATATCTAGGGTGGTATAGCACTGATGAAACACATAACTATCCTCTAATTCTTTAATAGTTCCTTCACTTACTATCATAGTATTTGTTTTACCTCAATATTGTCGGACCTGCATATGTTCATTTGTATAATTAAGTTTATTTGATGCATGAAATCCAAGATAGATAACCCTTCAGAAACAGTAAGGAGAGTAATGATTCCCTGAGGGCATGGGAAGAGAGGTGGGGAGGTACTGGAGAGGGAGCACTAATAGCAATGATGACTGTATAACCCTACTCATGGAGAACAAATATTGTAGGTGAATGGATACATTGCATGGTGTAAGATATGGCAAAAACAACAACAACAATAATATATAATATACTAATAAGGGTTTCTGAGAGGTAGAGTGGGGGAGAGAGGGGATCGAGGGGTGCTGATATCAAAGATTTCAAGAAGAAAGAAAATGTCTTGCAACTTATGGTGGCAGCAATTTTACAATTATATTTGATCTAATTTAATTATGGATTGTTATGAAATCTGAAAGAGTTCCCAACAAAATGATTAATTAAAAAACAGCTATTTTCTTCCAGTTTACCCTACTAGCATTTTGTTTATATTTTGAATCTATTTTCATTAGCTTTAATGCACCTTGCCATTTTACATTCTACACAACAAATTATGCATTTAAATTAAAAATCATTTAAAGTTTTTGAAAATGTGATTTAAGCTTAAATAAAGGTTGAGAACAATACAAAGAACTCTAATAATGTTTTCTGTTATCCAGAGACTCCATTTAAACTTTGGTCGTTGTCTTAGTAGTGTCCTGTATACCAGAAGGATCCATTGTAGAATTATGCATTGTATCCAGTTATGTTTTCCTCCTTTCCTTCAATGTGGAACAGTTCCTCAATGATTCCTTGATGTTTATATTTTTGATAGTATTGAAAATTACAGGTTAGGTATTTTGTAAACTGTCTCTCAATTTTGGTTAGTCCTAATTGATTAGCCCCAAATACCTTTTGGTCTGAGTACCATAGGAGTGATGTTGTAATCCTCTCATTGCATTGAATCTAGTGGCACGAAATCACTATGCCCCATTACTGGTGATGTTAACACTGATCATTTAGTTCAGGTAGAGTAAAGATGTTGATTATAAACATGTAGATTATAAAGATAATAAAATCAACTTTCTTAGTGCCAGGGTACAACTAAGAAAAATGGGGAAATAAAAAGAATTATTAAGTATGCATATTGAATTATATTTAGAAACATTGCTATAAGTGATTGGCCTTTAATTACAAAAATAAAAAATAAATAAAGATGCAAGCATGTAGGTGTTTATGTAGATACCTTGTCTTATGGATTGGATTGTGTCCCCTCAAAGTATGTGTTGGAAATTGTGACCTTTGTATTAATGTGTTTTTTAAACATTTTGTGAATTAGGTGAAGTGTACAGCAAAGCTCATCAATTTACACACATTTTGTTTCAACGATTCCATTGCAACAATACCCTTACTGCACCATCACGATTCTCCCTCTCTCGCTGTTTACTGTTTCCATCCCTCCGTTCCTAAGCTGCTGAAGATTGTCCTTGTATAAGTGCTTCCCTTTTATACTTACATGGTCAATTATTCTTACCTGGGGTGGATTCAGTTCCAGATCTGAAAGGCGATTAAGGGTTCAGTTCGAGACCTGAAGGACGGCATGGTCTTGGGCACCCACTCGTATCTACCTCACCATTAAGCCTGATTTCTAGTATGAGTTTGAGTGTGGTGCCATGTCTTTCCCACTCTATCTAGTACCTTCTAATGTGATCCTTTTCAGAGCAGTTGGTAGTGTTAGTGGGACACCATTTCGTTTTTGCTTTAGGGTTCTGGAGACTGATGTTTACATGCCTTTTAGTTCACTGAGCTAGTTGTTTCCATATGGTTTTCAATTTTCACCACTTCTCCTTCCTCTGGAAATGGAGTGACCAATAACTGCACGTGAGCTTGTAAACCCTAGTTGTGACTTACCAATGTAGAATGTAGAGCATCGTCTTTGTTAACTGTTATGTTATTGACCTTGGGTGTCCTTCACAACTTTGGTCCTGATTGCACAGGTCCAGTGACTCATTCCCTCAAAGTGTTTAGTTATGTCTAAAAAGTTTTCATAACTATCCCCATTATGGTGTACAGCTTTCATGGTTATGTTTGCAGCAAAGATAAATATATATATATACAAATATCCTCTTTCAAATCGATATATATTTGTGGGTATAACCCACTTTCCTCCCATACCCATTCTGCCTGTGTGTCTATCCAAGCAACTACTTTTAGATGTCCATTATTGAAGCTATATATTTGCCTCTGTTGCCTTTAACTCTTGCAAACTTCCTAGTGTTTTTCTCCATTTTCATTTCTTTTTTTGCCAACCCTTTTCATTATTTTTATTATATTGTTATTTTTTGAAATGAGTTGGCTTGGACTCATCTCTGTTTTGAATATCGTTAGTAAAGAATTTATTCTATTTATAAACAGGTTTATTAACACAATCCACATTTAAATTACTTTTGGGTTTGAGTTCTGTTCCCTTGGTCGATGGATCGATCATTGGTTCAGTACCAGCTGCTTTGATGACCATGGCTCTGTAGTAGGCTGTGAGGTGGTGACCTGAAAGACCACCTGTTTGTTTCTCTTTAGTGCTGCCTTGCTTGCTTGGTGTCTATTTCTTTTGGACTGCTACGTGGTCAGCTGTTGGAAACCACTCTTTCTGAGGGAGAAAAGAAACTTTCTATTCTCCGAATGAGTTACATTCTTGGAAACCCACAGGGGCAGTTCTACTCTGTCCTATAGGATTGTTATGAATGGAAGTCAACTCAATGAGTGAGGTCAAAGAACTCCACTTGGCATTTCTTGTAAGGTTGATCTGGTTTTTACAAATTCCTTTAAGGTCTGCCTCGCTGCTAATGAATGTATATAACTGATGTTTTCCTTTTAGCCTTGAATCCACTAGGTTTGGCGACAAGTTTGCGTTCCAACGACAACTGTGCTCTCTTCATGTGTTTATTTAGCTTGATCTCATATTGTTCCAGCAAAAGATTTGAGACAACTATGTCTAGCATTTCATTTTGGTGTTTTTCCTGGTATTACATTTTAATTGTAACTGTATTTATGTAA
Organism: Echinops telfairi; assembly: GCF_000313985.2. NCBI lineage: Eukaryota > Metazoa > Chordata > Mammalia > Afrosoricida > Tenrecidae > Echinops > Echinops telfairi. Next base: position 14,383,544 of record NW_022106471.1, read on the forward strand.
TACAATACCATATGACTCATTTGTTAAAGTAAAATGCCTTTTTAAGAATGTCAAATAGATATTATAACTTGTATGTCTTTTTTAAAGTGAAACGTTGCTTGGAATTAATCCTTTGGTAAAATCATTGAAATGAAACCATGGAATTCTTATTAGACTAGGATATAGAAGTTCTAACTTCTATAGCTTGCTGTTATGCTTACCTGGGCTTAATATTCAATGTTTTTAGAACTAATTTTTCTAAGAGTAAGGTAAATAAATAACACCATACTATGTAAATGAATCGCATGTATATCTGTATTTTAATTTTCACCACATTTCTTCTGTGTTAATTTCAGAAAGTTAAGAATTAGTTAGACTAAATATATATATTCAAACATCTCCATGTTCAAAATACTTTTTAAGAATTGCTGGGAATGCATTTCTTAGAGAAACTCTTAAGCAGGGTAAAAGTAAACATGAAAAACAGCATATTCTGTGGAGTCTGTGGTGGACATTTACTATTATTTTAGTAAATATATAACTATAGTTAAAATTCCTATGAACTTATATTAAGATCTGTGACTAAAGTTGTCAGAAACTTGAATCCACAAATGTTTTGACTGGAACCCTAGCTCAGAGAGCTGTAATCAGACGAAGAGTATATGGTGGAGAAGAGTTATGTGCTTAGTCACACTATCAATCTTTCCACTTCCTTTTTTCTATTTGGAAAAACCAGTTTCCTTTAAGTGGAGGTAGAGTGCATGATATTAGGAAAATATAAGCGGATTCCACTGTAGCTTACAAAATCAAAGCATTCATATCACGTGAACACTAGTCTACTGCTAAGTTGGCAATGTCTCCCTTAAAGAAACTGAGCATACTTATGTTGGTTAATAATACTGTTTATTGTCACACTATAAATAAATAATAATGTTCTACGATCACGCATTTGTAACCTCTATGAGAAATCAAAGCATGACAATAAAAATGACTAGTCTTTGAAATTTTTAAGTTAATTTCCTGCCCAGCCACAATAACTACTGGACCATACAAGTAAATAGCACTAACAATACTGACGAGGAAACACAGGCATATCATTTGGAGTTACATTGACTGCATATTAAAGTCTCTTGTTATAAGTGTTAAGACTTATTTATTTTCATTCCAAAATCTTGGGGTTTTGCCAACGATTCTCTCTGGGATTTCGTATAACGTGTAAATGAATATATCATGAACATAGTCATTGATATTGCTCTCTTTCTTATTCTTTGTGGGAAGTTTCCCACAATATTTCTCAGTGCCCATTTTTCACTCCATGTTGAAACTGAAAAACTCATTAGCATACATTAGAATTAATATTTCTCACTTCTCTTGGGCTGACTGCTTATGGGATGTGTGAGACCAGGAAACTCTGTTTTTATGATGTGAAATCTGTGATTGTAGTCACGGAGGCTCTGATTCCCGATGGCCCCTGACACAACCGAGCGGAACATTGCCCGGTCCTGTGCTAGCCTCACAATTGTGCTTAGGTTCAAGCCCAGTGCTGACACAACTCTTTCAATCCGTTCTTACTAAAGGCCTTCCTCTTTGCTCTGCTCCTCTTCCTTACCAAGCATCACGTCCTCCCGCATGCCCAAAGTACACGAGACCAAGTTTGCCATCCTCTCCTCTGAGGAGTATTCTGACTGTACTTCTTCCGAGACAGGCATGTTTATTCTCTAGGAGTCCATGATACTTTCAATATTCTTCACCAACGCCACAGTTCAAATGCATCGATTCTGCTTGCATATTCCATATTCAATGTCTGACTTTCGAATGCATCTGAGGCAATTGAAAAGACCATGTCTTGAGTCAGACACGCCTCAGTCCTCCAAGTAACATCCATGCCTCCCAACACTAAAGAGGTCTTTTGCCACATATTTACCCAATGCAGTGCATCATTTGCTCTATTGACTACTGCTTCCTTGAGTATTGATTGTTTAGCCAAGCAAGAAAAATGTTTGACAACTTCAATCTTGTCTCCTTCGATCATGTGTTAGCTATTAGGCCAATTGTGAGGATTTTGGTTTTCTTTACATTGAGTTGTAATCCACACTGAAGGCTGCAATCTTTGATCTTCATTAGCAAGTGCTTCAAATCCTCCTCATGTTCAGCAAGCCAGATTGCGTCATCTGCAGATCACAGGTTGTTAATAAGCCTTCCCCCGATCCTAAGGCCCATTCTTCTTCATAGAATCCAGCTTCTCTGGTTATTTGGTCAGCATGTAGACTAGAAAGATAGGGTGAGAGGATACAACCCTGAAGCACATCTTTTGGGATTTTACACCACATACTATCCCCTTGCTCTGTTAGCATAACTGCCCACTGAACCAGGTACAAGTTGGATATAAACACAGTGAATTGTTCTGGAATTCCCATTCTTCTCAAGCCTCTCCATAATTTGTTATGATCCACACAGTCAGTGACACACAAGTACTTATCTTTCTGGTTTTCTCTGAGCTGAGATTCATGTGGCATCCTTTTCATGAATCCAGCCTGAACCTCTGGCAGCTCCCAGTCTATGTACGGCCGCAAACCTTGTTGGGTGATTTTCAGCAAAAGTTCCTTGAATGTGATATGAATGATATTGTTCGATAATTTGTACACACTGTTGGGTCCCTTAGACTGGATGTTGTAAAATTTACTCTAGGAATTTGCGTGGCAGAGGGCATTTTGGATGTGAGAAGTTAACATTCCAAAGCTAATCATTTGGTTGTTTGATGGGCTAAGCTTTGAGTAGATGCAGCTTCCTATTTTGTTGTTGTTCTATATAATCTCACATGTTTATTTAGACTCCAAATGTATACTTGATTTTCAAAATAGTCTTGCAAAATAACACTTGATAACTCCCTCACAGAAAAATTATAACTAGATTTCTCTTCACACATGGGTAAATAACACACAAATTTTAGTCTAAAATATCTGTACGGAAATCCATTTCTATGTTTTGAAAAGCAGGAATAAGAATCCTTGTGCAAAAAACACTCTTAAATTTTAAATGATTACTGTCAGACAAACAGTGTAATGTATTTAATAACACTTTATTTCAGTATCATTGTAGGTTCACAGATCATTGAAAAAATATATACAGAGCTTCCATGCACTCTCATTCAGTCTCCTCCAATGGGAATGTCTCACCTAACTAGTACAATATCAATCCCCCAAACTAAGATTGATAAATTTGCAATAATATATTTTGAAAGATCATAACTTTGAATTTCAAATAATTCTCTTAATTAAAAAAATAATCTAGATCACTTAGGTATAAAATAAATGAAACCTATTAAATTACTTGATATGTGTCAGTTTGGATTTTCAAAATGTCAGCTTTAAAACTGATAGGATGGATCATATGTATCAAACTGATCATTTGGTAGACCCAACCTCATACACACACACACACACACACACACACACACACACACACACACACACACGCCTATACCTTTCAAACTTTTTGAACTATAAACAATGTGTTTGGAGTCAACATCATATTAATCTTTTATTTTTGATTAATGTGTACTTAAATAATTTAGCATACCTTTTGGAACCATGTAGAATACTAGAAAGATTGGAAGTATAAGTAAGGAAATTAAGGGAAAGTGTTGTGAATGATTTCACAACAGTTTGTAAGAGTGTAATATATTTTGTCCTCTGTGATTTGAGGGGTCTGACAATGGTATAATATCTGACAGATGTTTTGTTTGCTCATCTGCGTGTGAAACTTCAGCTGTTATTTCTCCAAGGGGGTTCTTTTAAAGTAAGCTTAATTTTTTAAATTATTATAATTTCTAGAGTTTATTCCATGATCAAAAGCATTTCAAAAATATAGTCCTTAGAACATATTCAAGTATCAGCAGAAATCTTAGAGAAAATTTTATCTATAATTATTACTGTAGATCAATAAAAACAAATAATTGTATAATTTATAAGAAAAATGAGTAATAATATAAATACTCTAAAATCCTCAACATAACAATAATGTGTTCCTTCAGCTCTCCTAGGGTGCTATGATTTCTGGTTGCTAAACTAGTTATGTCCTCAGAGACCATCTCTGGTTACAGAAGAGTCTGTATTTCAGAGTGTCGGGTTCCTATCAGGGTTTCCTCATATGACAGAGGGACAGTGCCATTGCTCTCTATTTCTAGTTAATCTGGTCTTTCATTGGAATTAGAATTCAGAAAGAAATATTCTAACTTGTCTATACCATAGGCTGTCAGAACTATTTAAATTAAACCAACAAATTATATCTAGAAATAATGCAATGATAGACATTAAAGTGCTGAAAGAAGTGGAGTTATTTTAGAGGTATGCATGTGTATGTACAACTGGAGACACTACAGAGATTCTGTTTGAATATGTGAAATATTTCAAATTTGCCTTTTGAGACTATTTTTCCACTGGAAATCAGATATGTTTTGGGGAAGGAGATGGGCATTTCAGAGTTTTCTGTCTAACTAACCCAAAGAATAAATTTAACCGAAGGCTGGGGAGGACGGGAACTCTGACTTCCATCTGCTCTAATGACAGTTCACTGGGCTTGTCCTTGGAACACTGATTCCATGTCTCCAGGGAAGGCTGACAAACACAGTTCCCTATTTAGAGTTATGTCCATAGCTGGTCATCTGGCGCGGCAGAGCCATCCGGCTGTCTGTCCTCTGGGAATGTGCACAACGTTGATCTACTCTCACCCATAGTTTATGTTGCCTGCCTGCTCAGCTGGTGCCAACCCAAGCAAGACCTAGTCTTTCCCAGTGACCTTGCTGGCCCACACGGAATAATCAACATTGGATTGCTAAATATGCTCAATATTTCCACCAATACAAGGGCCATTTTTCTTTCACTTGTCAATATTTCCAATAGTAACTGTGGGGGGAGGTCAGATGCGCAGGCATTCCCTCCCCTGAGGGAATCAGTTGCCAGACTGCTGTCTCATCCCTCCACAGGGGTGGGCCTGCTCCCTGCCTCTGGGGACAATGGACAGGCTCCTGTAGGAGGGGTTTGCACCCTACTGATAATGTTCCTATGGAGACCCAGAGACCACCCCCTAGACTACCCACTCATTGCTGTGTAACCTATAGTGCAGCCCCTTCCTGTGACGTATGTCTCTACCTGTAATTAGTGGGCTGGATTGCCCCCAAAAGGTATATAGGTGTGAGTCAGCAGGACCTCTCTCACTCTGACACTGAGCTCCTTGCTGCTCACCCCCTGGTCACTCCCCTCTCCCTTGTTCCCTTCCCCTCCTTCCCTTCCCCCTCTCTCCACATGGACCAAGCTGGATTGAGGTGAGCAATGTTGCTATGTATCATGCCTGACTGTATTATTGTATTATCTCTCATGCTCTCGATGACTTTAATATAATACTTATATATCTCAACCGTACAATTGTGCATTACTGGACCCAGAAGTAGTATTACTGAACTCGTAGGAGTAGCAGCGGGTGAGGGCTGGCTCCTTCACCCTCCCTCAGCATCAATTATTATTTTTTTAAATTTAATACTACAGTAACAAGAAAAAGTCAAGTCGAAAGGGATTTGTGGGAGAGAGAATGTAGAAGGAGTGGGGTGATGTGTGTATTAGAAGTACTGAGAAAACATTCAATACCCTTCAAAAGAGATTTTTTTGGTATCTTCGTCTTCCCAACCCAAAACGGCAGCATGTGCCTATGTCGTTCAGATATTGCTGCCACTGTTGGGTGCTTTCAAGTTAGCTTCGACTACCGTGTAGCAGAAACAGCTGTTGCCTGCTCCTGCGCCGTCATCGTGACTGCTGATGTGTGAGTCTGTGGGCTCAGCTATAGACCAGGAATGTGCTCCTGTTCTCCTTTGTTGATTATTTCCCAGGGAGTCTCTATAACAGAGAATAATGTAACCCACATTTCACAGGGATGCTGCAAATGGTGATAATAATGATGTTTGTGTTTGGGATCAAATTCTTAGAAAGTATTTACAGTTTAAAAGCACTTTATGATAACACACATGATTCCCTTCCTCATATGTAATACATAAAAACAAACAACAACCTCACTGTAGTGAACCTAATTCTTACTCCTTAATGATGCTGCGGACCAGAATAGACTTTACCCACAGGGTGTCCAGGGCTGTAATCTCTGAAAGCAGACTGTTCTACCAGGGATGCTTAATAAAAAAATTTAAAAGAACACACCAAAATTTGAGTAAAAACGATTTTAAAATCATGTTATTGACTATTTTTCTCTTTTTTTGAAGAAAAAGAGGAAACATTTCACTACGTAATTTGGTTTAAAATAAAGGTTTTTTAGTACACTAACTAGAATTAATTGGTCATAAGATTTGGCACATAATTTGCTAGAAATTGTCTTCCAGAATAAGATTAAACAGTTGAGCCAATAATTAGTAAGTAACAAACTTTTCCAAATGAATATTGTAAGAGTACAAGCAATCAAAGACTCTTCCATGGAAAATGACGTGGTACACTCTTAAAAATCTGGAACTAGAACATCATCTAACTCAGCAATCACTTGACGTAGTACAAACCCTGGAGGGAAAGTCATGACACAAGCAGATCTATGCACACCCATGCTCACGGAAGCACAATTCACACTAGCAAAAGAATGAAAACTGCCGAATCCCCATCAATGGGCATTGAATATCCATTAATTATAGTGTATGCACACAAAGGAATACGATGCAATGTTAAAGAATCATGATGCACCTGTGAATACAGCATAACATGGGTTAACTGAGAGGACGTTATGTTGAGTGAAATAGTCAATCACAAAAGGACAAATATGGCATGACGTCACACTGTGAAACGTCAAACAAAGGTTCTAATCCTAATAGGTGTATTCTTTGATGATTTGATGGGGGGGAAAGGCGTGTACGTTACTAATATGGATGAAGGGGGAGGGATACACAGAAGAAGGAAGTCAGAGATAAACGATGGAGGCAGGGGAGTGCGCTGAGAGTTGTACAAAAATTAAAGTCACCTGAGGTAAATACTATTGCACACACAATCTGTCAGTGCTCCTTATGTGTGAGTAGATGCACGGATAAACACACAGACAGAATAGTTGTATGAGGGAAACAGGGAATATGCTTTGTCACAGAGGAATCCATGACTGTGGTGAAATGCATAGGGGAAAAGTTCTGAAAATTTCTTAAACATCAACAGTATGATGGAACGAGTCACTGGGCATGTTGGGTCAGGACCATAATCTCCAGGGGTACCAAGGTGAATCAGCACAATATAACCCCCAAAACAGTGTTCTTCTACCTCTGCACGGGTAAGTAAATATCTAAGTCTTAAAAACTCATGAGCTAAGGTTCAGCTATGGGCTTCTTCCTAGGACACAGCTTTTGTGTCCACTTGGCAGGGCCCAGATTCTCAGTGGCTTGACAGTTAAGCAATGTATTAAATTCCATAATGGGATGGTGTGTGAGAAGCTAATCAGTTGTAAAAAGGTTGGGAGGGAATGCAATCACCTCCCTCAAGTCAAAGCACTGATGCAAGGGGAAGGAAGTTTCCTTGGGGGTGTGGCCTACTTTCTAGATAAGCGGATGCTGTGGGAAAGTTTACTTGCACTTTGTGGGTCTGGTTTCTGCATCTTGCCCGTTAAATCTAGTTCTTTGAGTTAGAGGCGATGTTCTGCCATATTGCCTGCTGATCCTGGAAGACATCAGAGGCTTGCCGTTTGACCTGCTGACCCTGGATTCCTTTTCCTCTCCAGTCTTAAGCCCAAGCTGCTGCCTTTGGATGCATTCGTCTCTGCAGGTATCAATCTGTGATCACCTTGCCAATATTGGTTCATCGTGTCCAGCTTAATAACTTACCCACAGACTTGGAACCTGCATGGACTTAGACTAGCCTCCTTCTACAACTGTGTGCTTTTCTTGATACAAATTCCTCTATATGTATATATATATATATAAATATATATATATATATAAGCATACCTGGTTTTGCTTCTCTAGAGAACTCAGCCTATGACACTACCTGTTTGGAAGAAAGAACCGTGATGAAAATAAAGACCCATGGGGAAAAATCTGATGGGTTAATCGACCAAACACCAATCTCCATGTCTCTGAGACCAGAAGAACTAGATGGTGCCAGTTACCACTACTGACTACTCTGAAAGGGATTATAATGAAAGTCTTGCGTAGAGGGGGAGAAAAATGTGGAACAAACTGAAAATCATAAAACAGACCAGGCTTACTACTCAGATAGAAATTTCTGGAGTTTTTCTATCCTTTTCCGTTTGTAAATGAGCTCACTCTTTCGGCTCAATTTCCTTAACAGAGTTCAAATATCTTTTGTTTGTACTATGGAACTATCCACATCACTCCAATCATCTTTTATGTTGGTCAACATTTGTCTATTTTTTTTCTCCATTCTGAGGACTTCCAAGCATCACAAGCACATTCCTGGTTTAATAAATAATATAACTCATTATAGACACCAGACAAGAACAGTGATCTTGGTATGCCATTTTCAAGCCTTACCTTTCAGTCCTATAGTAGTTAAAAGAAAAGAAAGAGCATAGTTATAGCAATGACCTCTTTGCCGAGAGCTATGGCTGAGCTTTAGCTTTATAGAACTTGAATGAGACCAAATCTATTTACCAACACCTGAGTGACTACTTAACTGAGAGGATCGTTATGTGACTCAGACATAAATACATTAATATGATTTTTGAGTGATCAAGACTTAATATAGAATAAAGTACAAATAAAAAAGTGAGAATTCTTTATTTTAAGAAGGTTTCACATAAGAGCTATATTTTTCTGTGGAGAAGAGAGTATATGAGCATGGAACTGACTAGAAGAAGCCCAGTTTGATGAATATATAAGGAATCTAAAAAACAAATGAGACAAAAATAGCTGTCATTTAGAGTCCATGACTAGGGCGTGGAGAAAGGAAAGGGGGTCTGAGAAAATGAGGCTAAAAGTCTGGAAAAGGACAATTTTGAAAAACACTGATTAAGAAGTTTTTACTATATTCTTCCAAAGTACAGAAGTTCTTGAAAATAATGGCTCAGTAACACAACAGAATGTAGAAATGTGTTACAATTGAGAAATGTAAATCCTAGATACTGATCTTCCCCCACCTTATTATTAGATCTATGCTGGAAAAGGTCGTTTTGGGGGGAGTTAGAGCTTTTGGCTAGAAGACCCACATTAAATAATTCGCTGCCCCTCCAAGGTGCACCCACAAATTTGAGGAGGCCTGGGGTAATTCAAGGTAAACAAGCATGTACTTTGCAGATGGAAAATACGTAAAGGGGAAGCTGATGGCATATATTCTTCTTCTTCTGAGTGTCTACAGACGCTGAACATCAGCTCTACAACTGGAAACCCTGCAGTTATCAGTATGAAAAATATCCAGGAAGCCGGTACGGATACATTTTTCCAGCATTCTCATACATAGTAGAGACGTTTGGGGGAATTATCTGTGGACAATGCCATATAAAGAATTGGGCATTTAGGCAATTGATAGTTGTGGCTCTCCGAAGCCACACAATCACTTAAGTCGTGAATATTAATTTCTTCTATTTTAAAATGGAGATGAAACCTAATTAGCAGAGCTATTGAGAAGAATCAAGATGAGGAAGGCACATCAGAGTGGTATTCGCAACAGAGCAGTGTTGCCCACAGTGAGTGATACTGCGCTACCTCCTGGGCGATGCTGGGTCAGCCCAGGAGGGCTACAAAAGCAGATACCACGCTTTCCACTGCAGCATGAGCTTAACCTATATCCAACGATGCACAATATTGAGAAGCATGGGACTTAGAGAACACTTCATTGTGCTCATGCAGAACCTGTACATGGAACGAAGGACAGTCGTTCCAACAGAAAAGGGAATACTACATGTTTTAAAATAAGGGAAGGCATGTGTCAGGGCTGTATCATCTCAACATATTTACTCATTCTGTGTGCTGAGAGAATAATCCGAGAAGCTGGCCTATATGTAGAGAAAACAAGACATCAGTATTAGAAGGAGGCTCACTGACACCCTCCAGATGATGTAACTGCCGATGACGTGAAGGACTGACTGGTGACGATTAAAGAATACAACCTTCAGTGTAGATGACAACTCTGTAAAGAACACAGAAATCCTCTCCTCTAGACCGCAGCTGCTAAATAGAGAGGAGACTGAACTTGTCAAGGGTTTCATTTTACCCCGATCCAGAATCAATGCTAATGAAAGTATCAGCTAGAATAAAATAAAATGATAGTCATCATTGGGCAAATTTTTGGAATATTCAAGGGGAAATATGACACTGAGGAATAAGGTCCTTCCTTGGTCCAAACCAGACGAGTGGAGAAGAATTACTCCACTTGAATGACAGTTTGGAGAAAGAATATGCAAGGACCTTGCACTGTCAAAAGACCACACAACGCCGTCTTGGACGAAGTACAGCCAGAATGCTCCTTAGCGGCAAGGATGGTGAGAATTTGTCTCACATGCTTTGGGCATGCTGTCAGCAGAGACCAATCCCTGCAGAAGAACATCATACTTGATAAAGTAGAAGGATCACACACCAGAAAGAGATGGAATAAAGCATTTGACACCTTCTCCTGCTGATGGGGCACCACTCAGAGTGAGAAGAAATAATTGCAAATTTCTTGGTAAAGTAGAAGATCAGTGACAAAGAGGAAGATGCTTTTGAGATGGATTGACACCGTGGCTGTAATAATGGGTTTGAAAAAAAAAATAATAATGGGTTTGAAGAGTAGTTGTAGAGGGAGCCCAGGCCTGGGGAGGGTTCCATTCTGTTGTACATAGGGTGGCTGTGAGTTGGACTCAACTCAGATTCCAGGAAGGTGCTGAGCAATTCATTTTATTTTTTCCTGAGAAAGGGGCCATCATCCAAATAAGTTTGGGAACCTATAGAGTATTGACTCAATAGATAAATTCTATCATTAATATATTATTTTTAATCTTATTTCTTCATGATTTCCTTTATCATTCAATTAAGTGAATACTAACTATATTTTGTAGGCTACATTAGATTTAAGTAATAGGATATGTTATTATTGTAGTAAATATGGATTTTATTTAACTCTTTTGTTGATGGTATATACCTTATCCACATTTTAATCATTTGTAGTTTATGGCCAGCGATTTTGGCTTAATGTGACATATTAAATCTATTGTAAATGTGTTTTACTTGGTATGCAGATTGTAAAACATACCTACTGAAAATGCTAAGGATTTCTTGTTGCAATTCCCAGTCTGTTTTTAGGAGCCCTGCTGGTGTAGGGGTTCCACTGGGGTTCGATCGGCTTGATCCTCAGATGGAAACCCCCAGCAGCTCCTTGGGGTGAAGACTGGGCTTTCTACTGCCTCAGCAGCTAGTCTTGGAAACCCACACGGGGTCCCTATGCGCCAGCACTGGCTCCATGTCAGGGAGTTTGGTTCGGGTTTGGTCCTTTTTGTGATTTAATGTAAACTTCTTTATTATAAGGGATTAGAATACAACTTGACCATTGCTACAGTAACAGCTGTTATGGGATCACGGAATCATCGTTCCTCATAAATTGTGATTATTGTTTAACTCAGACACTGCAGGGTTATGGCTCTATTTCCATAAAGAGAATGCAAGTAAAACAAAGTTGTCTACTTTCTAGTGTCTATGTGTGAGGTTGATACAAAGTGAAAAAAATTTTTTAATCTTTTTGAGAGCTCTTATAGATATCATCACATTCCATATTTCAATCACATCAAGCATATTGTACAATTGCTACCACCATCAGTTTCAAAACATCTCCTTTCTTCTTGAACTCCTTATATCAGCTCCCCGTTACCCCCTCCCTCCCCCACCCTACCCCCAGGAACAAAAAAAAAAGGAAAAATTGTAAATTCAGAAGATAGGACTCATTTTTCGTTGTGGTGATCAATTCAATAAAGCACAGATTTTCTGTTTAAAAACTTATATGTAAAGTGATGATAGAGATCTTGAACTTCCAATTATGAGGGGCTACCCCCCAAAACCAGACAAAAGCTTGCTTGGTGGAGCTATCTTAGCAGGCACTGCCCGTCCCACCCCCACCCCCACCCCAGGCTCGGCGAGGACCCAGGAACCCATTTTGAGTTAGTACACCCAGTGGCATCACCTGGGAAGGTTCTCTCTGCTCACATTGTAATGGAGAGTACTTTGAAGGTGATAAAGTTGTCTTGTAAAAAAATTTAAATACATAGCTTTGAAAAAAATGGGGTGGGGGGCAGGGTAAACCCTTATAATGTCAAAAAATCCCTCTAGTTCACAATGCTAGGCACAGTATTCCTTAGCTCTATCCAATCAAAAGACTTAAAATTGATATCACCTTTATAAGGGTTTGTTTCTTACAGTGACCACCATATTAAATCTCATGAGGAGCTGGAGTCATGGGGGTGGGGTGGGGTGATGGAATGCGCTCATGGTGCAAATATAAACCTTGGTTAAAAAAAAAGAAAAAGTCTTGCCCTTAAAATTTTGTGAAAAGTACATACTTCATAATAATGGCTGGAAATATGGAGGTCACATGCTTTTTGTAAGTCTCCTCCAGTGTTCTGTTTTACAGAACTCGTAACTGTTATCATTACTGAACTTCAAAGATCATGCATGGGAGGGAACGAGCTGACAAATGTAACAATTGTATTGTTCCCCATATCTTGCTCTGCAATGACTGTTTGTGAGACGTAAAGGATTTTTAAATCCTTATCATATTCAGGAATATTGGTAATGTTAAGTTGTACTTTTAAACCCTCATTGCCAAAAATACCCCTTCCTTGTGGATGAAAGATTTATAATTTTTTATTCTCTAGTAGTTGATATTTTACTCAATGTAATCTAGATAATGATCATAATTGTGTTTGATTCAGATCTATAATTCTTGTCCTTCTTATTCAAAGATATGATTAGAATGAATGAATACGGTCTCCCATTACCAAATGAGATTAGGAAGTTGATTTGTAAATGGCAAAGTAAGACCTTAGAATTTGCAGGAAATAATCATAGGAGATGTTCAAAAACTTTTAGAGTCATGGTGTACAGGAATAAGACAATATTATCAATAACACTCATTTCTTGCAAAATTCAAGAGTTGTATTATCCTAAAATTCTATAAAGTGTTATAAACCAAAATAATTCTATAAAAGTGAAAAATGATCTTTAGCCAGTCTGAGCTGAAGCAGTGATGAAGAGTTAAATTACACCTGATTTCTCAAAATAGTTTTTAAAAATTCATTTCAAGATAAATATAAACACACAGAAAAGTCTCAAAAAATATGACAGTCCCCATAGACGCTGACACCAGCTTTCCCTAGTGTGAGCATTTTGCTTTGATCAAAACGAAGAGATTAACTTGCTATACAAAACCAAAAAACCAAACTCATTGCCATCAAGGAAACTGTGACTCAAAATGCCTGAATACTTCTAACGAAATTACAGGCATTACCAGGTTTCACCATTTCTTTTCTACTCTCCTTTTCCTTTTGCTTGTTCGGGGCCCTACTACATACTCCACAAGGCACGTGGTAACAGAGCCTGCTCAGGCTCCTCCACTGGTGACCGTTCCTCGGTCTTCTCTCATTTTGATACTTTTGAGGAATAATGACGATGATAACATTCCTAAAATAACTCCCATTTACACCTGATGCATTCTCATAATCTTAGTAAAATTTGGCGTTTTTAGCAGAAGGACCACAGATGTAATTTGTTTATTGTGTCATATCATAATATATACCTTATTACAGACATGGCTAAGGTTCTAGCTGCTGGATTTCTACATCACAAAATTATATTTTTCCCATTGTAGCTAATTTTGGGGGGAGTCTCTAAAGCTGGGAAAATATTCTACCCTGCCTATATATGCTTCACACACAAGTGAAAAAGCTGAAGAGTTTCCCAAAGATATGATGCACACTTTCAGTTTGTTGAAAGGACCTGCTATCTACAGCAAATTTTTAATTAGATGGTGTATTGGTGTTCTATACAGAGACAGAACCATTATAATATTAATACATAGATAGATAGGGATTTATTTTTTAAGGAATTGGCTTGTGTAATATGGGATTGATAAATCTGAAATCCGCAGGTTTGGTGGTAGACTGGAAGCTCGGCCAGTCTTGAGTCAAAAATCTGAAGCCCTGTGAGGCTGGAAATGCTGGCAACCTGTCTATGGTTTATACTCTTGAAGCGTAATCCTGCTTGCTTTGAGAAGCTTGGGTTTTTTTCCTTTTAGGGCCACCTGTTGGTTAGATTAGGTTTATCCGAGGGATTATGGTGGGCTCCCTAAAAAGCGTCACTGCCACCAAGCTGGTTCTGATGTAGAGCAGCCCTCTGGGACTGTGGAGAACTGGCCCCCCACCCCACCCCGTGCATGTCTGAGGCTAACTCTTCCTAGGGATGGAAAACCTCATCTTTCCCCTCTCCTCAAGCAACTGGTAGTTTTGAACTGCTGACCTTTGAGTTAGCAGCCTATGCCCCCAGGGTTCCTTTATGGAGCACAGTCTGTTTCATTTACAGTCAACTGAATGTAAATGTTATTCGCCTTCACAGTAACATTTAGACACGTGAGTCACCAAATGGGGCACCGTAGTTTAGTTGAATTGATCCCTGAAGTCAACAATCAAAGATGGCATGTCAATGAAACCAGAATGTCCCTCTATAGCTTTGTACAGACTTAAGAGCAATCAGTAATTAATGTACGCATTCAGAGGTCAAGGGTTATTCCTTAAGGGTCCATCTTCAAACTTGCCAGCCGTCGAGACGACCATTTTATGTGTTCTGCATTATCGCCGCTAAATTCCTTATCAAGCTCTAACATTCAAATATGTACCTCTTCCACAAGCAAATCATCAAACTATTTAGAAATCAGGAGCACTTTTTAAGGTAATGGATCAGATTCCACAGGTACTCTTGGAAACAAGACCTAGAAGCATAGACTCTCTTCTTTGGGTGTCTTTGGTGTGTCCTTCAATGTGCTGTGAATCTTTGCAAGCGTAGCTGTATCTTCCGGCCTCAGAGGTGCTGCTGAATGCCAACTGCCGGTCTTGCTGAAAGCAGTCCACGTGTTACCCACCGCCCCACCGGGACACTCCGTATGCTGCCCAACTGAGGTAAATGTTAGGTTGCTAGCTGGTGATTCACACCTACCAGTTGCTCTGTGGGATACAACTTATTCTCAGCCTGGCAGTCTGGGCACATTATGCGTGAAGATACATGAGGGTGTCAGTAATACGTGGAGTAGGACTCCATGACCCTATAAACCTTCTAAGCATGGCTAGTCTAACGTATTAGCAGAATCAGGGGTGATAGGCACAGCTGTCCTAGCTCTTAGGATTGCCCTGCTGTCTAGCTGTTGGAAGGCTCTTCAAGTGGCACCAGAACGGCGGGGGCGGGGGCATACGGAGGACTGGGCAAAACTTACTGAGCAGGACTTAGAATCAAAGACTTCGACGTGAACTTGACTTTCCTCTTGTAGGGACTTTGGAAAAAGACATGAAGAAATGCAAAATGGTTTGGCTCACCTACCCTAGCTCCCCTGCTTCTTTGTTTTCGTCTTTTTGTGTGTCGCTCTGGCCAAAGACTAACAAGCAGTGAAATGGCAAAAGGCTGACAGCGGGCAAAGCAGTCGAAGCAAATGCTGGAGTAAAACACAAGCCGGTGTATGATGAAGCTCCGAGTAGTTAGGAATTGGACTGTAATATGATATACATATTTCATGGTCATAATTTGATATTGCCAACAAAAAGCAAAATTAAAAAAAGACCCTCCAGAGAAATCAATAACAGAGTGAAGACTGGAGCCGCCTACCTCTCAGTCCACCGAAACATTACCAGCTTACCTTTCTGATTGCCTCCCTTTGAATTAGTTCAATGCACTCAGCACATTTGAGGGAGCGATTTGCATTACCATTTTAATAGGCATTGGATTCTTTCATTATGTAGCTGGTGCACATGTATCAACATTTTAAATTTTGGACATTCTCAAATGCATTTGGCAAACTGCAGAGGAGAAACCCGTCTGTGAGCCTGTAGGAACTAAAACCTGGTACATGTCTGAACAAATGTAGAAGCCCGTCGCTGCTGTTCAGCCACAAAAGTACTGATGCTTTGTGTGACCTTTTGATGGTAAAGTGGTTTTGAAATATCATTAAGGTGATCAGTGGTAATTGCTTTAGGATCATGCCCACATTGGGGAAAAATATTAAGTGAAGCCCACTCTTAATCTCTGATATGATTTTTAAAGACACTTTTTTAAAAGCCAAGACATTTGAAAGTTACCTATTAACGGCCAAATGAAAACACGACTTGCAAAGAGCTTTTAGTTTCATAATGATTCAGGGTTTAAGAATAAAATAATACCCAATATCAGCTATTAATTAGTCATAGATTTATTTTTAAATTTGTGTATTATCTAGTCTCCTCAATTGGGCTAAAGGTACTACAATAGATGAGGAAGCTGATATAAATCAACTCCTATATTTTATCATCTCTACTAAAATACCTGGTGTTATGTTGAGTTTTAGAGCTATTTATACTGTTTGACCTATTATTATGGATAATTAAAATATACAACGATTAAACTCCTAGGCATAGACCTTAGAAATCTAACAGAAGTGAAACAAATAGACATACACACATCTATGTTCATTGCAGCCTTATTCACAATAGCAAACGATGTAAAAAAATCTAAGTTGAATAGGCAAACAAAATGCACAATGGAATACTGCGCAGTTATAAGAAAAATGTTATCAAAACAGATTATAACATGGAAGAACACGAGGGACAACACAACAATAACAAAAGGATGGATATTGTACGATACCATTATTATCAAAAGACAAGAATAGGTATTTATGTAGAAAGCAGCATTCTTCGGTGGTTACCCTAGAGAAGTTAGAGAACAATCGAGATTTGCTAGTTTTACTAATGGAAAAGGAAGTCTCAAATGAGGGTGACTTTGACCCACACTGATGATGGCACATAGTCAGAGAGATCTGATGACATGAAGGAAGAATGCGGCATCAGGCTGGAGGAAGCCCTGTCAACAGCCTGCAGTGTGCATATGACCCGACCTCGCGCGCTGAAAGTGGGGACTTGAAGCACCTACTGATGACGGACAAAGGTTGTAGCCTTCAGTGTGGGTTACTGTAAAATAATGCAAAGACAGCCAAAATTCTCACAGCTGGACCAATAGGCAATGGTAAATGGAGGGAAGAATGAAATCGTCCTGGATTTTGTCTTGCTTGCATTCACAATGAAGGCTCACAGAAGCAGCAGTCAAAAGATCAGAAGATGAGTTCCGTTAGAAAAATAGGCTCCACAAAATCTTTTTAGAGTATTGGAAAGCAAGGTTGTTACTTTGAGGACTAATACATGCCTGACCCAAGCCAGGGCCTTTTCAATGGCCTCACATGGATGTGAAAGTCAGATACTGCATAGGGAAGACTGGAGATGCCCTGGAGGCAACCTAGTGGCTCGTTTGAAACCACTAGTTGCTCTCAGGAGAAAGGTGGGGCTTTCTATTCCAATGAACTGGTACACTCTCGGAAACGGACAGGGGCAGTTCCACACTCCCCTATAAGGGTTGCTGTGAGTCAGCATTGACTCAAAGGCAGCGAGCCATAAGGATGCGGAAGTTGGATGTTGAATAAGAAAGACTGAAGAACTGATGTGTTTGAATTGTGGTCTGGTGAAGAAGAACGAAAGTACCGTGGACTGCTCAAAGGACAAACCAATCTGCCTTGAAAGAAATCTGGCCAGAGTGCTCCTTAGAGGCAAGGCTGGTGAGACTTCAGGAGAGACCAGTCCCTGAGGAAGGACATTGTGTTCGGGAACAGAGGGCCAGTGTAGGAGGGGCAGGTCCTCAAGGAGATGGATCGACATGACGGCTGCAGCGAGAGACTCAAAGACAGGGACAATCGTGAGGCTAGTGTGGGACCGGGTTGTGTTTCATTTTGTGGTGTGCATGGTCATTATGGGTCGGAATGGACTCGATGTCACCTACTAACACAACAACAATGACATGAAAAGGGACACAATCCAAATATGCTTGCTGCAATTGATGTGTGGATTGTTAAAAGAGCTGTAAGAGCCCCCAATAAAATGATCTTTTAATAAAAAACGAAGTACACAATCTTTTATTAAAATGTAGTACACAATCAGAAGGGACACTTTTGTACATGCTATACTATATAATGTTATAATGAAAGTATGTTAGAAATATATGTACATAGTACATATAGTATATAGTATTATATAGTG
Source organism: Echinops telfairi (assembly GCF_000313985.2). Taxonomy (NCBI): domain Eukaryota; kingdom Metazoa; phylum Chordata; class Mammalia; order Afrosoricida; family Tenrecidae; genus Echinops; species Echinops telfairi. The sequence continues at coordinate 14,401,793 of NW_022106471.1, forward strand.
TGTATATAGTAGACACACATAGTTTATAGTATGTATGTGGTATATACATACACAGACATGCATATAGTGTATATAGTTATATGGGTATGCATAAATAGGTATAGGAAGGCATCTATACACAGCTGGTTGTGCATGTATAGGTATATCTGTGGGGACCTGCATATAAATATTTATATGTGCTGTATATGTACTTATAGTCACATGTATACTAAGCACACAGGGGACACAGTTATTGACACTTCCTATGCATAACCAAATACCTCATGGGGCAGGTTTACTGAGTTTGAGAGTTTGTTATCACCGTCTGAGGGGGCATACAACTCGATAGTTCATAGCTGCATCCAAGTTAGGCGAAGAGCATCTGAGACCTTCAAAGTGTGTGAGTGAACATCTAAATACAGCTATTGATCTTTACTCGACTGTAGCAAAAGAAAAGAGGGAAACCAAAGACTCAAAGAAAAATATTAATCTCCTGAACACGTCAACTCCATGAACATTGGTCTGACCGACATTGAGACAAGAAAAACAATTTGTATCCAGCTACCACTTCCAAATGTTTCAACCAAGGACACGGTAAATGGCAGACAGAATTAGAGATGGTTACTCTGGGATACCCTTTAGACTTGTCACTCAAACTGCTCTTTGAGGTCTCACTCCATCAGGAGACCGATTGGCTCATAACTATTATCACCCAACAGAACCGTGCTGCTCTAAATAATCCTCTAAAGAACACCAAATGGTAAACACTTGCCATAGACCAAAGGTAAGAAGGTAAAGGGGTTTGGAGGGAGGGGAGTTAGATCAATGAAACAAAACAACCAGAATGTAAATAATGAAAACGCTGACCCATTGTGAATTATGCCACCAATGTTCTAAATCAAGAGATTGTTGAATGAGAACCTAATTTATTGTGTAAACTCTCACCTGAAAAACAGTATGTTTTAGAAAAGTATATAATAATTGAGTAGAGAAAATATTGCGTAACAGCTGTGCTAGATATTTCCCACAGCAAAGCTCTGTGGTGTGCAAGACGGGGAACTCAAGACTCAGCTGAAAACACTCACCTAACACCGTAACCCTCACGTAGCAGCAATGGGTTTGGCTCTCCTTTTCATTCGAACTCCTTACAAAATGCTCATCTCTGACATGACTCTTCCTTTATGCAAACTATGCAAATTAACATGTTTTTGAAAACTAAGAATGAGAGTTGATGATCTGAACTAATTTTGAATTTTCAAAATGAGGAGTATTTAAGGTCTAAAGTAAGATGTAATTCCACAACATCTCTGCCTGGTTGTCATATGGAGGTGTGATGATGGTTAGATTTTGGGTTCACTTGCTGATACCTGTGTAGAGGTGGGGGTAGAGTCCAACTGATCTATCAGGTCACAGCCTGATGAAGCCTTGTTGGGGGTGGATCTTGTTAATAAGAGAGAGACCAAGGATTTCTCTTTGCCTTCCTACTTGCCTGGATTGTGCGTCTGGCTCTGGGGTTGGTAGCTCATGCAAGCAGCTGACCTGGGTGCTATGATACCCTGCCATGTTCCTGCAGACCGTGGATCCAAATGACTCAGAATCCACCAGCCTGTGATCTCCCAGTTTTCTGCTTCATCCACCAGCAGGTGCAGGGATCTGAAGAGGGCTCCGAGTAGCATCAGACTCGTGGACTTGAGGTGAACTGATCTGTGGTGCTTTCTTGACATAAAGTTATTTCTTACACATAGGTGAGTATTACTGGTCTTGTTTCTCTAGAAACTCAGCTTAATTCAGGTGTGAGACTTGAAGCTATGTTACCAATATTATGCATAGCAGCAGAACTTTGTCTGACAGAAGACCAGAAGATGAACACTTCAGATTCGAAGGCTCTCAACATACAACCGGTGAAGAGCTGCCTCCTCAAAGAAGGACCAATCTTAAAGATGTGTTTTGAGTAAAACTTTTGGGAGCTAAGGAAGAGTTGCAAACATCAGTCAGTAAACAGAATGTGGAATGTACAATGGAATGCATGAAATACAACAGTCATAGAATATGCAGGAGGCCACACAAGCATCTGAAATAGACCATTACAAGCTATTTTGAGTTGAACAATTAGCAGTAAAATTCTTCCATTAATTCATCGTTGGTGTTAATGGTCAGTGTATACATTTGAATAATACTTTTATTCATTGAACTTGTGTTGTCTTAATTTGTGTTATCTAAGGAAGCCCCACACCACTTGTAAGTCAGTTTGTCATCCTGTGGTGGCTTGTGTGTTGGTGTGATGTGAGAAGCGATGTCACTGGTGTTTCAAAGGCTAAGAGGGTCAGGCAAAGTGAACAGGCCTCAGTGGAGCTTTCCAACTAATAACAGACTAGAAAGAAAAAATTGGCTGAACATTTTAATGGAAGTAACCACTGAAAACACTAGGGATAGCACTGAAGCATTGTCAGACAGTGAAGGCCCGTGGGGGGAAGTCACACATGTCAGAGATAGCACCCCGCACGGACCTTCACAATGCGGATGGTGCGGAATGCCCTAGATATGTGACTGAGGAGGGTCTACTTATGCCACAGCGTCAACTACGGTGACATAAATGGAGTAAAGGCTGCAGGAGGAAATCCTTATGGATTGTCATTTGCTGATGGGGCATAACTCAAAATGAGAAGAAACAGCTGAAAATACTCATTTAATGGTACTTGATATATATATGAAGTATAAATCTAGGAAAATTGGAAGTTGTAAAAAATAAAACAGAATGCATAATGGTCAATATAATAGGCTGAAATGGATTGGTAATGGCCATTTTGATTCCTAAAATCATATGTTTTTCTGCACTGGGAATGACACAAGAGGAATGGCTTCACATTCATTGTCAAAAAGGATAGTTTAAGATTTATCTTGATATAAAATGTTGTCTGTGATAGGATTTTATCTAGTCACCTTCAAGGAAATTGAAAGAGTATAACTATTATTCAAATTTATGCATCAAACACAAAAGCTAGTAAGGAAGATATTGAAAAATTCTACCAGTCTTAATTCAGTCTAAAATTGATCGAATTTAATCAAGATGCCTTGATAATTGTTGATGATTAGAATGCAAAAGTTAGAAACAAAGAAGAAAGAACAGTAGTTGGAAAATATGGTCCTGGTGATAGAAACGGCAGTGGAGATCTCAGGATAGAATGTTTCCAGACTAATGACATATTCATAGCAAATAACTTTTGTCAACAGCACAAAAGACTTCTCCAGATGGAATCAACAGAAATCAAATGGAATACATCTGTGGGAAGAGAAGATGGAGAAGCGCAATATTAGCAGGCTAGGAGCTGTCTGTGAAACAGACCATCAATTGCTCATTTGTAAGTTCAGATTGAAGAAAATTAAAACAAGTCCACTAAAGCCCAAATATGACCTACAGTATATCCCACATGAATATCAAGTCGATGACATCCCCAAAACAGATTTGTTGTATTGAACCTTAATGTCAAAAGACCTGGTCAGCTGTGGGAAGACGTCAATAGCATAATTCATGAGTAAGGCAAAGGCCATTAAAAAGATAGGAAACAGATCAAAGTGGATGCCGTGAAGCACTCTGATGCTTGCTTTTACTCATAGGGTACCGACGGAAAATGGAAGCGAGGGTAAAGTCAAAGACCGGAATAGGACATTTCAGTGGGAAGCTCCAGAGGACAAAATAAAATATCATAATGAAATGTTCAAAGACCTGGAGTTAGAAAACCAAAATGGAAGAACATTCTTAGCAGATCTTAAACGGAAATAACTCAAGAAATAATTCAAGCCTTGAGTTTCAATAATGAAATATCCTATGGGAAAAATACTGAATGATGCAGGAAGCATCGAAAGAAAGAATAGGGCCTCTGTATCCGAAAGAACGAGTTGAGCAATTCAGGAGGGAGCATATGATGACGAACCAATGGTGATGAAGAAGACATTCAATCTGTGCTGAAAGCATCAGTCTAAACAAATCTCCAGGAATTGATGGAATACCAATGGAAATGTTTCAATTTGCTGGTGAACTCACTCTTCTGTGCCAAGAACTTTGGAAGACAGTTGGTCAACTGACTGGAAGAGATCCATATTCCAAAGAATAGTGACCTGCACAGAATATTCATATTGTTGAGTAATATCATTAGTGTTACATGCAAGTACATTTTTGTTGAAGATCATCTGTCAATAGTTTGAGATGCTCAGGCTGAAATCAGAAGAGGACAAGGTATGTCATTGCTGACACCAGATGGCTCTTGACGGAAAGCAGACAATGCCAGAAAGATATCTACTTGAGTTTTACTGACTAGGCTAAGGCATTTGACTATGTGGATCATCACAAATTATGGATAGACTTCAGAAGCGTAAGCAGTAGACATGGAGAGAAAAGAAATATATATATATATAGTTTTTGTTATATAGATATATATACACATATATGTATATATACTTATCTATGCATGCATATGTATATGTATGTATATATATAAAACAAAAAACTATCCAATAGAAAAATTCTTGAATAGGTACTTCATTGATAAAGAGACTCAAATGGCCACTGAGCACATAGTAAAACTGACTTCATTAGTTGCACACGATATAAAATTAAAGACACAGTGGATATCACAGTATTCTAAAATATGGCCATAGTTCAGAAGACTGACATTTCAAGTGTTGGTGAGGATGTTGAGTTGGAACTCTGGCATAGTCCTCATGGGACTGTGAACTGACGCAGTCACTTGGAAAACTCTTTTAGATTGTCACATAATATTGAATATATGTACACATGACGTGTGACCAAATGTATTCAGTCCTATGTATAATCCCAGCAGAAACACACCTACAATTACAATATATGAGATATACATAGTACATTTAGCTTATATTTGATAGTCAATAACTCAATCTAAACATATATAAATAGAAAGGTAAAATTAAAGTTGATATAATCATAAAATAGAAAAATGTAGAAATTGAAAAATGAATAAACCACTAGGTACCCAAGTTTCGGAGATGTTGTCGGGAGAAACGAGTCCCTCAAAAGGACATCGGCTGGAAAAGGACAAGGGCTGCGAGAACGACTGCTCCCTGGCTGCCATCCTGGGCTGAAACAGGACGACTGTGAAAGTGGGCGGGGCCAGTCGCTGGGTTCCCTTCTGTTGCACAAGGGTCGCTAGGAGCTGGAAATGGTTTGATAGCACCTGCCATAAACAATAACAATAGATAACCAAGTGGACAAGTACCTTTTTTAGTGTTGACTGTTACTTTTATAGTTTTATCTATCTATAGATATATATCTCTCTCTATCTCTATATATTACCATCATGTTAATATTTTTAAGTTATTTTGTGGCCTAAGATGATGTTAGCTTTTTGTCACTAATTATTGCTTCCTTTTATTTGGCCTGAAGGAATCTTCTCTTTATCTATTTTCTAGGTTTTATTATTCATGAGCAACCGAAAGATTAAATGCCCAGCGTCGTTTTTTTGATGGATAGTTTACTTCTAGTTCATGTTGCTGAGAGGATGCAGGCTCTCACAATCCCAGTCCAAAATAGACCCAGACCGTTTTTCGTTTTCTTTCTCTTATCTGGGTCATCACCTTTGGTAGATTTGGGCTATAACCTCCAACACCATTAATAGCTGGCACGGCTCAGCTTCTTCCTACTTCTTTACTGTGTCCATATGGCTCCACCACCCTGGGTGCTAAGCTTTGCTCCCTAGATATCTGACCTCTTTTAAACCCAAACTAGTAATTCCTAACTCCCTTGTTCACTACCTGATGCTTTTAAGAATATAAAAATATTTCAACTTGCTTTTGGGGTTTGTACATTTTTGGTGTGTGTTCAAAGTACTTACTACTTTATTGCTGGAAACAAATGCTCACTATTACATTTCATTTAATTTTTAAAATTTAAAAAATCAATAATGTCATAACCATATAGCTTAGTAAATTATCACATTAGGAACACATCTATTTAATTATCATGCAGATCAAGAAAGAGAATATTCATTTTTCCCCTCCTACTTTTCCACTTATAACCTACACATTTGACTTTTTATGATTCAATTTTAGTTCTATAAAATGAAATCATGCAGTACATATTCTTCTGATTCTTTCTTCTTTAGTTCGATGTCATATTATAGTTAGATAACCATGATGAATCCATCAATAATTTAACTATATGATTAGTGCTTTTTGCATATTGTATATTTTCAAGGTAGTCAATGTTGCTTCTAGAAACTATATTGTACTTTACAATTTTTGATTCATAATTTATCTAGAGTTGATAGCTATATGTGATGGATAGAAAACATTGTTTCCTCTCTCTATATATATATAGGATGCTGTTGGTATGGATTCCCTTGATTAAGTTCCCAACTCATAGGGATTCTACGTACAACAGAAGAAAACCCTGCCCTCCCCTGCAGCAGCCTCACAATTGTTCTTATGTTTGAGCCCATCTCTGTGGACTGTCAATAATAATTTATTTAGAACAGCGTCTCTTCTGATTGATCTAGAGTAACATTGTATAATGAATGAACCATCCATATGCCGAGTCTATTTCTCAAAAATTTAATCAATTCTACTGATAGACTTCTCATTTATTATACAGATACTACAATCTTAATTATTTTGAGTGGATGTCTTGATATCTCAATGTCTAGGAGAATAATTCCTCCCACTTGTTTTATTGCTCAACATTGACTTTCCTTTTTGATACTCATTTGATAGTGGCTTTACTAATTTTTATAAAAAGTCCCTTCACCCTGTCCTCTAAGGAGCACTCTGGCCATACTCCCAGATGAATCAGTTTTTCCTTTGAGCAGTCCATGTACTTTCAGTATTCTTCTCCAGCACCACAATTCAAATGCATTGATTCTTCTTTGGTCTTCCTTATTCAATATCCAACTTTCATCTGCATATGAGGCATTAGAAACTACACGGCTTGGCATATCTTAGTCCTCAAAGTATTATTCTTGCATTGAGAATGTACCACAATTGAATTTCTCAGGTATAGTTGTACATTTATTAAGATGATGTAGAAAATTCCTGGATTAATTTTAGAATATTAGCTACTTTTCCCCCTCTAGAATAAACACACCTATGTTGGAATATATTGTCCTTTTATATCTTTAGGAATATGTTAATATTTAATTTAAGGTTATCATATCTATACTCCTGAAGGAAATCTGGTGGGCTATTTTTATTGATGCTAATATCTTTGTCAGGTTATTGTATTAAACTACTCACAAAATGGTTTGGAAAATTAATGCTATTTTCCATTATTTTTTCTGGTAGAGTGGTTTTAACTTTTCTATTTCTTCTATTTCTTATTATTTCTCCACCACTTATCTGTCAGTTTTTCGTATTGTGGTGGTGGCTTGTGGGTGGCTGTATGGCTGGAAGGTTGTCACCCAAGGGAACGAGTTTCAGGGATGCTTCCAAACAAACAACAGACTGCCCACTTTTGAGGGATTATCCACTGAAGACCTTTTGAGTAGCAGTAGAACACTGTTAGACATAATGCCAAAATAGGGAATAGGCTGTTCGCTTTTAGAGATTAGCGACTGAAAATGTTAATAGCAGAGAAACAACGTCAGACATGGTTCTAGAAGTTGAGCCGTACAGGTTGAAAGGGCCGACAGGTTGAACGGTGCTCAGAACATGACTGGGAAGAGCTGCCTCCTCAAAGTAGCATCGATGCCAATGGCATGAAGGAGTAAAGCTTTCAAGACCATCCTTTGCTGAAGGGACATGACTGAAAATGAGGAGAAACAGCTTCAAGCATCCACTAATAACTGGAATGTGGAATGTATGAAGGATGAATATGGAAAAATTTGAAGTTGGTAAAAATGAAATGGAACCCATAAATAGTAATATCTTAGGCATAGGTGTGCTGAACTTGGCCAGTATTGGCTGTTTTTAGTAAGACAATCATAGTTACTATTACTCAAATTTATGCACCAACCACTAAAGCTAGTGATGAAGAAATTGATGAATTCTAACAACATTTTCAATCTGAAAGAGATAAAACAGGGAATCAAAATGCATTGATTATTTTTGACCATTGGAATGTAAAAGTTGGAAATGATAGATAGAAAATATGGTAAAAGAAACAAAGCTGGAGATCACACAGTATAATTTTGCAAGAACAATACCTTCATTGAAATGATCTTTTCTCAGCAACATAAATGGTCACATTACACATGAACCCCACCAAAGGGAAAACACAGGAGTCAAACTACATGTGTGAGGAGTGATGATGAAGAAGTTTTATATCCACAGTTGAAGCAAGGCCAGGGGCCAGCTGTGAAAAGGAATCACTAATTGTTCATCTGTCGATCCAGACTGTAGTTGAAGAAAATTAAAACAGGTCCATGACAGCCCATATAAGACCTTGAGCACTTCCCACCTAAATTTTGAGAACATGTCAAGAACAGGTTTGACACATTGGACACTAATGAAAGAAGGCCTGACAAACTGTCTTCAAGAACATCATATATGAAGAAGGAAACTGATCATAAAGAAAAGAAAAGAAAAAAAAAAAAGGCCAGCGTGGAGGTCATAAATGTTCCTGCTTACTACTCGTCCTCAA
>NW_022106471.1:14411980-14434666 GCF_000313985.2 Echinops telfairi
CCCCCATTTTTCGTTTGTTGGTTTTTAATTCTTGAGATATAAGAGAGATTAGACAAGTGAACAAAAGTGAAATTTGGTAAAATAGATGCCAAGATAGAGGGAAATGTTCAAGGAAACAGGAAGCAGAATATTTGAAGTAGATTTGTCCAATGCAATACATTATTTGATTTCTTAATTCCTGAGGCATATTAATTATAGCTATTTTAACTACTGTATATATTAAGTTTACTGCCTAAATATCTTGTAGGTCTTTTTATGGTCTCTTTATTCATTACATTTTCAGCTATATTTTCTTTTGTCCCGTGCCTGGCTACTTTATAAGTGTTGAACATGCATTGATATGAATATAAAAACCTACTGGAAGTCTCTGGGTGGTCTTATCCTTACAAGTGTGTGTACTTTTACTTTGGACAGGCAATTAAAGAAGGGACATTAATAATATCCAGCAGAAATTGCAATTATTTGAATCACGGTCTCAGTTCTTGTGAGGACTAAGTTATTTCTATTATCTACTCACTTGTGGGATATAATGTTTGGGAAGCTATATTGGAAGGTATCTGGATACCTTCAAGCACTGCCTCCTCCACTTACCTGTTGCATTTTCATTCTTGCTCATCTGTGCAGACGCTTCTCAGTTTCTCAACTCTTGCCCCCACAGCCCTGGTATTTGTCATCAACAGGTTGGGAAACGCAGCCACCAATTCAGTACTGACCATGCTTTCTCTCTTTACAATGTTGATGTATCTTCAATACCTTCAAATGGATTTTAAAAAACATGTACGTCCAAATTTGGTATCTGCTTCCATGACAAGATTGATCTGCAGTAACAGTCTTCTACTGGTGAAGAGCGACCGCCTGTTTTGTTTCAAATGTTCATCGTTTTCTGTGACCTGCAGACATTTCTAAGTCTGTCTTTATACTATCTGATGCAGCTCTGTTTCTACTGCTTGCTTTTTCTTTCTGTTGTCATCCACCATGTTCATTGCTACTTTTGCCCGTGTATTGCCCACTCCTCAATCACCTCCACCCCTCACCACCCACTGTTCGAGTAAATTCCAACTCAGAGTCTTCCTATGCAACTGAGTAGAACAGTATTTTAGGTTTTCAAACACGGTACATTTTATGAGAACAGACAGCTTCATCTTTTCCCCTTGCCTCAGACTGCCATTCTTGAGATCAGCAGCCCAGTGCATAACCCACAGCGGCACGAGAGCTCCTTTGTGTACATAGTTGTCTTTCAAACGTACTTCTGGGCTCCTCAAGGCCCATCCCGAGAGCCATTTCACCAAAGATCATTTCTATCTGTGTCTGTCTAGTGTCTTTAGGGGTTACCAGTGGAAGACACTTTTCACCCCACATAAAACAGAAAGTTCTTAGGAACCTCCCCGAGGGCAAGTCTACCGGAAGGCTGGCCACAGAAAACACTCCTTCCAGGATCAATTGCTTGTCTTTGTCTGTATTTCAAACTTTCCTTTAGTATCTTAAACACATCGCTTCAGAATCACTTTGACACTAGTTGCCTACGTGTTTGTGTTCCAAATCAATGTGCGGAGATTGTCCCATTCAAATTCCTGCCCTAAAGTCCTTTCTCGCTCAGCTACTGAAACCCAAACCACCTTCTGATAAATTGTACAGATGCTCCTAGGCAAAAGAGCTCTTAAAAGTGTTAAAAATCTAAGATGTCTCTTTGAAGACTAAGATACAACTGGCCCAAGCCATGTGATTATCAATTGCCTCAGATGCATGCGAAAACAGAACAATAAATAAGGAAAACCTTAGAAAGATCGATGCCTTTCAATTATGCTGTTGGCAAAGAATATTGAATGGGCTGTGGACGGCAGAAGAATGCATAAATCTGTTTGAAGAACTGCCCAGTTGCTCCTTAGAAGGAAAGATGATTTTGTCTCAAGTGCTTTGGCTATATTATCAGAAGGGCCCATCATGCCTGGTGAGGATGGCCTTAGGAGAGGGATTGACAAAATGGATGGAACACATGACTCAAGCAGAGCCATGTTTGAATGGAGCGGGACTTGAGCAGTTTTTGTCATGACTGAGAGGACAAGAACTATGCTGGAGAGCCATAGAAAAGTTACAGCACTGCCTCCCGTCAAGGACAGCCAACGGGAGAGCAGAAAAACAAGGCAGGCTCGCTGTATTCCGGTTCTTACAGAGTTTGCTGTCATTGTGAATAATAATAAGTGACTGATACGTGTGAATGGTTCCTAGATGTTCGAGACAAATGGCTTATTTGCTCTTTGTTGGGTACAACATTATTGTGCGTGTATCATTTTAGTCATTTAAGTATCTATTAAACAAAATCAGTAAGATTTCATTTTAGTGTCTCTCTGTACACGATTTTGTCTTTTAAAAAATTGTATGTGTTTATTTCTTTTTGGTATGTAGTGTAGATGCCTGTTTTCAATAGCTGTATCCTAAAATATTTTGCTATATTATAGAATATCATGTGTGTGTGCGTTCGCACGTTTGTATGCATGTGAGTGTGTGTTTTAAGCTGATCTACAGCCAAAGATATCGAAACAGATCATAAGGAAACGGAGAAAAAGTCTAATTTTACCGCTAGAACCTGCAGAGGTATGTGTGCACCTAGGGAATAGTAAGGGGCTGATGGAACAGGAGCATGAGGATGATTTTATCTTTTGGTCAAACCAAGATCCAAACAATAGAATTCATGCTAGGTAGTAACATGAATTCTTTAACTGTGTTTCTTTTGTGCATTTTTCCTAAAGAAAAAAAAATCATTTTTTAAAGTACCAAGAAAGCCTTTTTTAAAAGCTTAACTGTTACTAATGAAAATGCATGAATAAAACCTGAGCTCATGGTGAAATGTAGTGCCTGCAGACTTCCAGTGGAATGTGCAGATGCTCATGTAAGAAACATCCCTGTCCGCCCTCGTGAGTGAACAAGTTGCAAACCCAGGGTGTTCGCACATACCCAAGAGAATAATTATTTCACAGACATGGGTTGTGAACACATGTGGTTGTCCACCAGATTATGAACACCAGACTTGAGACATCTATTTTTCAGATGTACAGCTTGAGGAAATTATTGAACACTCAGCATAAATACCACATCTTGGGGAATATTTGTAGACATGTAGGTGCTACTGTATTTTGAATAATCAATCCCTCTAGCTCTCATTGTGACTGATGGAAAAGTTATTTTGTTTTCCCTTGACAAGGGGAAAACAAAATTGTTGCTCTCTTATTGCATATTCTGTGAAGCAATTTTCATTTTGTAGTTGCAGTGCACAGATGTTCTGAAATAGTTAAGCCTAAAAAAAAATGTTTCAACTCATGAGTAACCTACAAAAAAAGGCATGCCTATCAGTTGGTTAAAATAAAAATAAGCATAAGTTTAATTGCATAGTTCGAGTGGGGTTGGGAGGCAGTTTGGTAGGCTAGCATAATCTTCACAGGTAAGATGTTGTGATGTCACATGCTATCCCTGGATGTTTGTCTTTTTGTCTGCATATTGTCATTTATTACAATGGAGATAAAAGATGTTAAACATGTTTAGATAAACATACAATCTAACAGCTTTTATAGATCTTAAAAAACTCAAGTCCTCAACCTTTTATCTCCAAATTAATTATAATTTATGCTTACCAAATTGACTCCAGATCTTACTATACAAACTGTACCTCCAAAATAACACATTTTCTAAAATATTCTCATTGCTATCCACACTTCATTTTGGAGAGCAGCCCTTTCAAATCATCCTGGTAAAGCTAGGACAAATGCTCAGGCCATTTCTGGTGTGTTACCTATTGACTGGGAGTAATTGTTGGAGGGCCCCCTTCTTATCTCAAAAGGTGTCGATGTGGATGATGAATCATGTAGATAATGTAAATTCAAGAGGCTAAATTTTGGCCATATTCTGAAGGAAAAAGAAAAATGAGCTGAATAAATACTATTAGATATTTATCTACTTTACTACCTGTGTTAGGCCAAGTTGGCTAGAGAAACAAATCCAGAGACCTCAAATCTGTGTGAGAAAGAGCTCTATATCAAGGAGTAATTGTGTATCAAGAAAACATCCCAGCCCAGTCTAACGCAAGTCCATAAGTCTAGTACTAGTCGAAACGTGCCTCCTCAGACTCATGCACCCACATGCAATGATGCAGAAGGCAGGAAGATCGCAGGCGGTGGGTGCAAAGGCCCGTGGATCCAATGGTGATGGCTCTGGCAGCAACCAGTGTTCACCAGCAGGAAGGAGAAGGCAGAGAGAAGGAGGTTCCCAGAACTCTCCTTATGAGCAGGCCACACCCACAAGGTGGAACCATCAGGCTGGGACTTGATTGACAGATTGAATACCACCCTTACACTTTTATATATCTTCAAGTTGACATGAAATTATGTAACTACCACGTGACCTGATTAAAGTCATTGAGATTAAATGATTAAAATGATTGAGAACCATTTGTTCTCAAATACCTCCCCTCAACCCCCACCACCACTCTTCATTCTGAACGAATTTATTTCATTACTTTATATTTTGCTCATAAATGTATAAAGTTCTTTAAGTTGGGCATTCGGAAATATGTTAACACATTCTATAGGACTGGTATAAGTCAGAGTTGACTGGATGGCAGTGAGTCTGAGAATTTTATTATCTAATCAATTAATTCTAAACATGATTCTAAATATTTTCCTGTGGTAGAGTCATAAAACCTCTCTATTTTAATGTGTTTATTGGACTGTCCTGTGAAATCCTGGGTTAGTTCCTCCACTATTATTTCCAAACAAACAAGCCCACAAATATAAACAATTTCTAGGAAATATTTTTGTAATATCAACACAGTATTTCATTTTGGACAACATAACCCTATTGGGAGTTAACCATCTCAGTCTTCACAATAACTAACCAGTAGGCTTTATGTTTATTACATGTGTCTTGATCCATTCAATTTTTCCTTTTGAGGGAGGTGTCTTTCATAGAATGACAGATGATTAAGTGCAACTTTACACTGATTTTCTGGTTGTTGTTTTTCTTAAATAAGAAAATGGACTGTCATGCTCTTTATTCTAGAAAAGACAAAAACAAAAAACGGGCGACACATCACAACAGAGCAAAAATATACACCCATACCAAAAAGCTCACCCGAAAATAGAATGGGGGGGCTGGTTTTTCTCAAAAGAAGGGAATTTTAAAAAAAAAAAAAACGAACCAAACAAAAACAACAAAAAACCCGAAAGTTTTGGAACTCAAAAAAAAACAACAAAAAAAACAAAAACAAAAAATTTAAAAATTGTATAAAACAATACATTCATCCACATCTTCAACTCATTTATTTAGAATAGTTGTCAATAATGATCAGCATCCTGATGCCTTGGGTCACTATAGGAGCCTCGATTAAATTATGCTCAGGAACTAAGAGAAACAGTTACATTTTAAAAATATTTTGAGAGAAGAAATCAGGCCATCAAAAAGAAAATCCTTGATTAACCTCTGGTTAATAAAAATTTAAACAGATCACTGTAATCTGAAATAATTACAGGTGGTTATAGTTCTGTTTTATATTTCCTATTTCTATCAGGAAATATATTAGTATTATGATGTCTTGTTTATTCTGTAGGAGTGGAAAATTATTTAGTACCTTTAGACATCAAGGTTGTTCAAAATGAAACATAGGTGTTAGCCTTTAAATCCCTGTTTGATCTTATCCCTGTGAGGGGTGGCAAAGCAGGGAGACTACCTTCTTCAAGATGCTTTTTAGTTTTTCTATCTCCTACATTTTTTACTAGTTTGGACATAGATGTTGGATGATATTCAGTCACGATGAAGTGAAATATTATGACTTTGGAAGTTTCTTCTAATAGGATAATTTGAAATCAAGAGTCTATATTTATTCTTCACTTGTTTGCTTCCCAATGGAAGAAACCCTTGATGGCGACTTGCCTTCTGCCACATAACAGAGACTTCATTTCCATCATCCTTTCAAACAATTGAGCAGCATAACTCCATAGACAGGGACCTGCCAGAAACTCAAGCCAGAGCCAGAAGCGAACATAGATCAAGGAATGACATTGCTGTTTGCAAGATGGGAAGCCAATAGAAGTGTTTACCTGCGCTTGCTTGATGGTGCAAGGACATTTTAACAAATGGATCATAGTAAATTATGGATAATATTGTGAAGGACGAGAATTCCAGACCACTTCATTGTACCTGTGTGGAAACTCTAACTAGACCAAGAGGCATTCATTGAAATAGAACCAGAGGACACTGAGTGGTTGGAACCAGGAAGGTGTGCAGCAGGGTTATATCCTCTCCCTATACTTATTCCATCGATATGCTGACCAAAGAACTGAAGACGCTGAACTATAGGAAGACTTCAGGGTTGAAGGAAGACTTATTAACAACCCGTGATGTGCAGATGACACAACCTGGCTTGCCGAAAGTGAGGAAGATTTGAAACTCTTGCTGATGAAGGTCAAAGATGGGAACCTTCAGTGTGGAGTACCGCTCAGTATTGGAACAAAAAGCCTCACAACTGGGACTATAAGTGGCATCGTGTTCCAAAGAGAAGAGGTGAAAGTTGCCAAGAATTTGGTTGCACTTGAATCTACAATCAATGCCCCTGGAAGCAGCAGTCAAGAAATCGAACGACATAGGGCCTGGCAAATCTTCGGCAAAAGACCACTGCAAAGTGTGAAATAGCAAAGATGTCACCCTGCAGCCCCAGGGGCACCTGGTCCAAACCATGATGTTTTCAGTCATCTCATATACATGCAAAAACTGAACAAGGAACAAGGAAACCCTAAGAAGACCTGATGCCTTTTAATTATGCTGCTAATGAACAGCATTGAGTAGACCACAGATTCCCAGGAGAAAGAATAGATCTGTATTACAAGAAGAACATTCATATGGCTCCCTAGAAGGATGGGGTCCACATATTTTGGACATGCTATCAGCCTTTGAAGAATGACATCATGCTTAGCAAGGTAGAAGTTCAGTGCAAAAGAACCAGATACTCAACAAGATGGTTGACACAGTGGCTGCAGCAATGGGTTCCAACATAGCAACGGTTCTGAGGATAAAGTAGGACTGAAAAATGTCTCATCCTGTTGAACATAGGATCATTACAAGTCAGAAATGATACCTGATATCAAGAGTAACAAATAAACATCACTTCCTTAGTTCATGTTCTTGATCATTAGTAACTGTAAGATAATTCACCAATAGTTGTTAGTGTACTAATGTGTATAGCTTTATACACTTGAAGATAGGTTATCTGCTAGCATTCCCAAACTCAACAATGCTTTATGTAGTCCCTGGTTCCTTAGGGAATTTATCTCATGCCTAAGGGTTGATTTCACAATTTGTAACAGCACACATGGTTCTGATGCCTTAAACCTTAAGCATTCTTCTTCTATGAGGCTCCACCAACTGTTCACTTTCATCATCAATTCTCTGGTGACCCCCAAATTTACCAAACCAGATTTAGCATTTCCCAAGTTACGCTGACTCTAAATGACTGGGGCTGGGAGTGGGGTTAGAAATTGTCTGGCATTGTTATTAGTGAACCTCATCTTCAAAATTCCTGAGCTTTTTGGGGGGGTTGAGTCTGAAATGAGAGAGAGAAATTCCTGGTCTAACCAACAGACACATTTGAAGCATAAAAATAAAAGTTAAAGTTCTCTTAGAGTTATGGCGGGAAAGGTTGTAGGGAACTGGGAAGGCACGAATAATAGTAAGTAAAAGCAAGAAGAAAATGTTTTAAACTTGATTGTGGTGATAAAGGCACAACTCTTTAATAAGTTTAAACCATTTAATTGCATGACATGTGAGTTATACGTCAATAAAACTATTAAAATTTTAAAAAATAAGCGAAAGCTTCTGAAGAATGTGGTTATTTCCAAGATAAGAAAAACTCATTGAGTACCAAGACAGAAAGATACTATTATGGTCTGGCAAGGAATCCTGGCTAGGGATGATCAACAAAGGTTTGAAAACTGAGATCTTCCCTACATCTCCAGGCAAATGATTCCCCCAAACATGTGTGAGTGTGTGTAGACATATATAGAATACACGTATCCTTATTTACATTTTAGATCTGTTAATACAGCATGTATAATATTGAGAGACCATTGAGATCCTCAACTTTTATAACATATTTCTCAACAGAAGTGTATAGAAAAGGTAATCCTTGCTCCACAAGCATATTTCAGAGAAACTGTAATAACTTGCAAATACACCAGCCAATCCTTCTAAATGGTGTTTTTCTTAGCACCCAAAATTATCCCAAGTAGAATTACACCCATAGTTGTTCAGTTCTTGAAACAGGTCCTAAAGATTGCGTTTTCTCTTCATTCTTGGCTTATTTACTCTACAATAAAAGTAACTTTTCTTCCGGGGCTAGCCATTTTCAGAAAGCATTTCAATCTTCCCTCCATTCGAAGTTTCTAAATATTGAAGAACTGCGTAAATGGACACCATGGTTTCCTTTCAAAATTTCTTTCACAAGAGCAGACAATAGGTTTCCACTGACTACTGCCCATTTAGATGTTTCTTTTCTCTTTCCTGGGAACTTCTCCTCAATATTTCTTTCCACAGAAATTTGGATTTTTTTCCCCCCATCTCGTGTTTGATTGAAAAGATTCTCTGTCATTAGATCATTCGCTTCCCGGCTTCTGCCCTTTGTCTGAAGGCAGTTGCACCGCCCGGGCTCAAGGCCTCTAGGCAGCTGGCGAAATGCAGAAGCCACAAGAGTCGCTGTAGTGGAGGTTGAAAGAGAGCCACGTGGGCTCTCTAAACCGAACGGGGGACATGTAGGGCATTGCCATGACAATTCTAATTGTTGGGACTTTATTCTTCGGATGGTCTTTGTTCCGTTGCATCCCCCTTAGCAGCACACGGGCACGAGTCCCCTTTAATCCCCGGGCTGGTTTTGGAGAA
Source organism: Echinops telfairi (assembly GCF_000313985.2). NCBI lineage: Eukaryota > Metazoa > Chordata > Mammalia > Afrosoricida > Tenrecidae > Echinops > Echinops telfairi. The sequence continues at coordinate 14,420,897 of NW_022106471.1, forward strand.
CGCGTAGCCAAGAATCATCTTCCCTTTGTTGCGGTCACTAAACACACGGTCAAGGGGGTCTAAGGGGAATTGCATTTTGCAGGCGTGCAGCGATGGGCACGGAGGAAGACAGGGGTCTCTTGACCCCCGGAGGCTCTGTCTAACGAATGACGGGCTCACACTTCAAATTGCAGGAGATTCCAATTACTGAGAAATTATGGGGCTCGGTGAGCTCCCTCTACGGGCTAATTTAACGTCTGCAAATGATATTTCTCCTCTTCCTTTTTTCCCTTCCCATTTTTCCCCCAACAAAGCCTCTGTGTGGCCTCTGGGATGGGGTGGCCGCCTAAGGGCCCGGAGGTTGTGCACCTTGGAGCGCGTGCAAGATGGCAGCCCAAGGCTGTTTGAAGCTGTCGGCCTTGAAGCTGCCGCGCGCGTTTGAAGCTGCGGCATTTGAAGCTGTCGGCCTTGAAGCTGGCGCTCGTGTTTGAAGCTGCGGCATTTGATGTTCCTGGGGACGTTTGTAAATTTGAGACAGACTTTAATATTGTTAGACGGTGGGGGAGTCCTTTTCAACCCCCCTTTTCATTTTTTTTTTAACTTGAACTTTTGAAAAAGTTTTATTTAACTTTTTTTTTTTCTCTCCCCCAACTATTTTAACTACGGATGTCAGCCGAGGAGGGAGCCCTGATTGTAAGGAGGCTGTTAAGGTATTTTTAGTGCTGCTGCGACCATAGGGAGGCTTGAGTGGCTTTGACGGGCACAACAATGTGGAAGAAAAACCCAACTGAGAAAAGTGTTACTGCGGCCACGGAACAGTACAGGGTAATTTTGCACAAGGGCAGTCTCCGGGTTGCTTTGAGAAGGCTGAGTAAGCTCGCCGTTGGCCTTGGCAGATGGAGGAGGGTGCAGGGAGAATGCATGTAGGTAGAGTGTGCACACGTTGGGGGTACCTAAATCTGGGACTGTAATTCGCAGTTTTACGGAGCAAACCATTTTCTATTTTCTTTGTCTTCCCTCCTCTCGCCCCCCCAATCTATAAGAGGTCACGAGAAAGGTAGTTGTCAGTGTGAAATGAGACCTTTGGCCTTTGGGACAAGACCGTGTATGGAAACAGGTCCTCTGCCGAGGCCAGGGAAGGCAATGGGGATGGCTGGCCTGCGGTTGTGAAAGGCAGCAGATGTGACTATATATATAGGGTGTAGGCGGTGAGGAATGGTGTTGTTCAGCTATCAGAGTGGAGAAAGGTTGAGAAACTTTGGAAGGACTCTTGAGAGGTCAACTCCAAAATGGACTAGATGAAAAACACTTTGTTATTGGTGTAACTACATGTGCATCTCATTCTTAGTCTGGCTCCACATTGCGCGATGGAACACAGAGTTCACGAGAAAACAGCCCTTTCTCTCGCTGTCCGCGCTTCTCCTCCGATGGCTGGTTTGGGTCAGCAGGCTGCTTTGAGGATGCTGCCACCGGATGTCCTCCTTGGTAGGCGTGTTCCTTTCTGCTAATGGTCGCCCTTCTGAAGGTTAAACAATGGTGTCTTCAGATTGGCTATTTGTTAGGGCTCGAGCTTCTTTATTTACATGCCCAGTGAAGAATTCTTTCATTACGCAGAGCACAACTTCTGTAAAACGTAGATTTTTATGGATCCCCATTTGGATTATATGGCTACCCAGGATTGGGCTGCTTGGTTTAGCGTTTCACTCATTTGCAGCAAAGGTCTACAATTCTCCCAACTTCACAGATAGAACGACCTGTTACATCCATATCATTAAAAGAGCGCTAAGTAGACTTTTTAATCTAGGTAGAACTCATTTGAACTCAAATAAATGTATGCTTTACTAAAATGTGCATTGCTGAATGCTTGAGAGATTAAAACCTTTATTTCCCATTTCATTGTATAGAGCAAATGATCCTCCAATCGTTCCTTGCAAGTAATTGTTTTTAAGGATTTCTCTTTATTAGTTCATTTTTGTTCTAATTTGGGGAAGTAGAGAATTTGGTAACTATTTCCCCTTTGTCACACACAGATGCCTTCTCTGCTCCTCCTTTTCTTTGTTAGCTCTTTTCACTCCTATTGCTTTGAATCTTCGTATATTTTCCAATCTATTAGTTAATCATGTAATTTCCAGTATTGATGTTTTACCACATTGTAAATCATATTGACCAATATTAATGTCCTTCATTGAGAATTGAGTGAGTTTCTGCATTCCATCAGTCTATTGTTCTCGTAGTTAATCAGCTAGAGTTTCCTAAATTAGGGCATGAACTGTCAGTGACATGGAAAGTCTATGTAGTTAGTGGCCCTGCATAGTGTCTCTGTGTATGCTACTTAAAATTTTTCAAAATTCAAGGGGACAAGGACATTAAACACATATATTGGTACATTTATTTAGTTTATAATTATAAATATTTCTCGCCGAAGAAGTCAGTGTTTTTATTTCTTCTCCCTTTCAATTGCTCTAACACTCATTCAATTCATGTTACAACTTCTCAAGCTTAAGAATAGCCTCCTAGGAATTTCCTACTCTATGCCATGACTCAGTCTGTCTGCACAGTCAGGTCATCTACATTTGGGGATGAAAAAAAATTATTTGAGGATAGTGGGCCCAATATGCATGAATGAGAGCTTTATGTATTTGTTTATACATTCGCTTAAACATAAAGATATTTTAAAGAGATACATATTTAAAAATCTATATCTTTCATAATTTAAAAATTGCTAGACAAACTTAATTTGTCTGTCTGTGTTTCATGTCACTCTTGCCCCTGACTGATTTCTGCAAAATAATTGCATTTTGTGTTCAGAATGTGGTGATTTCTTGTTGTTTTTTCGGTTTTATTAAGTTGAAACTAATTTCAAGAAATATCCAAATATATACACTTCTTTCAATATGAGCTGCACATCATAGGCTGTAACTTAGTTCATGCATTTGAGCTCCTGTCTCTGTGCGTCTCTCTTACCCTCAAACCTGAGTACCTGTCTAGTTCTATTTCTCGGCCTCCGTCAATGTTGTCTGGAATGTTCTGACCATGATGAAGCTTATGATTTGCTTTTGTGGTAAAGAAAGAGCAAAAGTAACTTCCTGAGGGGGAACCAAATGGAAAACAGCTTTTCTACAGTACAACACCACAGTCTTCCATGACCGAAGCACACCAGGGTTGCTCAGCCATTCCAACCAGAACGTTATATACATTTCATGGACACTCTGTATTTATTGGTTTGGCTTACTATGAGCTATGCAATTTGTCGTGACCTTGCACTGCTAATTTTCTTTAGACTTCATGCCGGAAATTTTATTGTGTTTTCAGTAATTATCTTTTTCTCTGTGTCATCAATCACCTTTTTTCTTAAGACACGTTTAAATCAGGAGTTCTACTTAGAAACATTAATTTTCCCTTTAAAATCGCCTTTGTTGAGAGCTAAACAACAAATTTGCTTATTTTATATATGTAATTCAGTGAGTTTGTTTTTAAGGTAGAGCTGAGTAACCAGCATCTTAAGCATGATATTTAACATTTCGAGTCCCTTGCCAATATCTGCCCTGACTCTTTGAAGTCATTTTATTGCACTTACCATCCAGTCCTATGCAACCATTCTTCTTTCTTCCACTGTGGTTTTGCTCTTATAGAATTTTATATAAACTCCTCCCTTGTTGGCATAGTTAGATTCCAAAGACCAAATTGTTATACAAAAATCAGTGTAATATGAAAATGGAGGATGGTTGCGTCAAATCACAAAAGCGAGGATGATATATCATTATATAATTTTCAAATAGCCTCGTTACATAAGTGTCAAACCCTTGAGAATTGTGACACAGCCAAGTTGACACATAGTCAAGCTGATACAGGACAGCCAACATTACTCTCACTGTTTATTGCTGTCAGATTTACTTTGTTAATATACAAATAATCCGATAGCATATTTTTTACTATTGTCAGAAATGCAGAATGTTGAATATTTAAATAGCTGAGTGAGGAGTAGGTGTAAACCAAACCAAACTGGGTGTGCTCGTTCATGTCTGTCTTCTTTCACACGGCATAGTGCTTTTAAAGTTTACTACTGTTGTGGAGATCAGCAGAATTTCCCTTGTAATTGCTAGGTGAACACACCACAAGGTGTTCATCCATTAAACAGTTCATGGACGCTTTTGCTCCTTCCATTTTTTTCTAATGGACAACTATCAATAAAACTACTCGAAATACTCACATAGTTTGTGTGAATATAAGATTTTATTTCTTTTGGATAGTTAGTCATTAGATTTCTGAGTCGTGTGTTACATACGTTTATCTTTATAAGAGATTACTGACGTGTTCTCTAGTGTTCCTATATAATTTTACATTCAGGGTAGTGTATACTAAACTTTGAGTTATGTTACTCCCTCACCAACACTTGATATTGTTATTCTTTTTAATTTTAACTATTGCATTGAATATGTTTTCCTTTTAAAATTATATATAATTATTCCCTTCTGTTTTCCTGCCTTTACTGATGTTGTTTTATCTACTGGATGGCATCCTGTATTATTTTCATGTGTTTTTCATAATCTTGCTTTTAAAAATCTGTTTTTATCTCCTAGCTTTGTTCAGTGCTTCATGAAGTCAGGGAACTGAAATCCAAATTAGAAAAACATCGGCAGATCTGAATCTTGAGTTGGCATGTGCAGAATTACTTTTGGCCTTCATTTTTGAACACTGGAAATGTACTGTTGGAAGAAGGTTATCAGACTCAGGAGCCTCAGTTTTATTTGTGTCCATCTACTGTCAAAAGAATTGCAACCAGGAGTGCATATTTCAGAAATCTTAGTAACTTGATTTTTCAGCAGCTAGTTTTTCATAGATTTTCACATAATTTCAATGACATGAAGTGTGTCACATTACAACCCAGCCTCGTCATTTGCTGCCCTGGCTGTTGTTCTTCTTTGTTCCGTTAGAAAGCTGAGTGAACAGTGTACCACTGTTCATTACAGACACGACTTTTATGTAATCCAAAACCTACTTTCTGTTTGTCAGAATCAGTGATTTTTTTTTAACCTTTAAAAAAATTTATAGCAATGACTAACCTTAGATCTCAGACTTTGTTCTCTGGATGTGAAAAAGACACATGGTCACTTTGTTGAAATCATTCTTTTAAAATCCAGTGTAAATGAGAATTACCTATCCTATTCTTTTCTGTTTTAGAGTGTTTTATTTCAATCTATGCTGGAGTTCTGATTTTTCTCACTAAGACTCATTTCTGAATAATTACTTGGTTATCTCAGATTTGTGCCACCAAAAAAGTGTATATATTGCAAAGTGAATCCTAATGAATGATGTGACCATAAGCTCTATTTTATCAAAAACTGCACTGTAGAAATTCATTCTTATTTCATAAAATGATTGTAAGATGCTCTTTAAGCGTTGGTTGATGTGGATTCATTCTCTTGTGCTATTTTCTTGAGTCTGTGTCTAAAGACAAGTCATTGTTCTGTGTAAACTGCTCAGTCATTCCAGATTGTATATGTAAATGATGCAAAACTACAAAATGAGAGATAGTTGTGATTGAAACCATTAATTAGTCTAACTTCTTCAGAAATTTACCCTTAGTTCATTGAAGAGTTTTCTGTTGAATGGAAAATATTTTTTTCACATCATGGCATCATATAGAAATTTGATTTTAAATCTGATAGTTTTATTAGTGGATTAAAACTTTGGGAATATAATGGAAATTGGAATGCATAATGAAGTTAGAGAATTGTGAAATAAATCTCTTTCTCCTCTATTCTTTAGTCTAGTCTCAAGTCTGCATGACAATTCCTGTCACAGGAGCTTCGCCCCCACCCCCACCTGCATCTGTTGTACAGTCAGGCTGAATTGAAGGGAATTAAGCTCTCTCCATTAGGAGACAGTGCTCTCATTCATGCAACACAGAGAATGAGCATTTCTGTCTTCTCCCTAACCACAGCCTCATCATCTGACCAGGAATGTAATATGCTAAAAGTGTGTAATGCAGAAAACTTTATATTTATATGTATATATATATATATATATATATATATATATATAATCTTTAAAAATATGATCTTAACACTTTTACTAAATGTAGATATGTGAAAAAATTTGTCATTTCACACATTTATTTCATAATTGACCCTGTCCTACTCTGTATTAATTAATAGGTTGTCTGAAAACCTTATTGGTCATTGTTTCTGATTTATGTGTATCAGAATTGATATAATAATAAGTAATTAAAATCCATTTCTCTGTGTGAACTAGGTTTTAAAAATTTACTTTCTTATAATTAATAAAAAAATAAAACTCAAAATGTCTAATTAAAATATAATAAAAATGTAAAATACTTAAATATAACATTAGCAATAAAAACCTGTAAGAATGATAAAAAGAAAACTAAATTGTAAAGTTTCTTAAATTGAATAGAGAATATTATCATATAAAGACTGAATATTGAAAATATCCATTCTTCCCATAGTATTTCACAGTATTAATGCAACCTAGTTACAAATTCTCAGTAAATTTTAATTCAAAATTTTCATTTTAAATCTAAAATTCATTGTTCACAGTGGACAAGGGCAAATATTTAGTACAGTTTGTTTTATAAGTTATAGATCTACAATAATTAAGGCAACATGATTTTAGTAAACAAAAGTAGAAGAGAAGGAACAGAAGTTCAGATTCTAGCAAGTAAAATTATATACATTTGGTATGAGAAAACAGATGGTAAAAGAAAAATGACTTAAAAGTAAGTAGACCTGGGGCTCTTGATTAACACATTTGAGGGGAAAAGATTAAATTGGTTCAAATTCTAACTTGCTACTATATACCAATATACATTATAGATAAATATATAAATAAAAAGGCATGAGATTATGGAAAAATTAAAGAGTTGACCACCCTTTGAAGTATTGATTATTAGTTATAACCCACTACTTGTCTAACAAACTACAGTTTTCTAGGTGGTGGTTTGCATGTTGCTGTGATGCAAGAAGTTGCGTCACTGGTATTTTAATTATTACAGTCACCCAAGGTGAATAGGGTTCAGTGGTTCTTCCAGGCCAAGAATGGACTATGGAGAAGGAATAGACTGTCTGCGTGTGAGGCATTAGCCTTTGAAAATCTTATTAAGAGAAGCAGAACATTGTTAGATCTAGTTCCAGAAGATGAGTCACTCAGATTGAAAGACACTCAAAATGCAACTAGAAAAGAGCTGCCTCCCAAAGTAGTGGTGATGTGGATGGAGTAAAGCTCATGGGACCTTCCTTGACTAATACGGCATGACTCACCATTGGAACGAATAGCTGAAAATATCCATTTAATAATCAGAACATAGAATGTATGAAGTTCAAATCTTGAAATCTGGGTGTCAAAAATGACATTTAACACACAAAGATTGACATCCCAGGCATTAGTGAGATGAAATAGACTAATGTTACCCATGTTAAATCGGACAAGCATATACTACACCAAGCATGACAAATTCAAGGGGGATGGTGTCACATTCACACTCAAGAAGAACATTTTAAAATCTTGAAATACAGTATCTGTGATAGGATAACGTCTATTTGTCTATAAGGGACTCCAGTTAATACACTTATTAGGCAGATTTACACATCAATCACTTAAGCTACGGATCCAAAATTAAAGAATTCCACCAACTTCTTCAGTCTGAAATTGATCAAAGATGAAATCAAGATATATTGGTAATTATTAGCCACTGGAATGTAAAAGTAGGAAGTGTATAGGGAGAGATAGTAGTTGGAAAATATGGTCTTGGTGATGGAAAGTAAGCTAAAGATTGTCTGGTAGAATTTTATAAGAACAACCTCTTCATTACAAATACCTTTTTTCAAAAACATAAACAGTGACCAGGCTCATGGACTTCAACAGATGAAAGGCACAGGAATCAAACTGACTACATCTATGGGAGGAGAACATGGAGAAGATAATATGCACAGTCAAAATGATGTCAGGGGAAGATTGTAGAACAGAACATCAATACCTGACAGTTCAGATTGAAGTTGAAGAAAATGAAAACAAGTTGATGAGAGCCAAAATCCAACCTTGAGTATAGCCCCCCACCCCCACCCCGAGTTTGGACAACATTTCAAGAGCAGATTTGGCTCATTGAATCCTAATATTAGAAGATCTAACAAACTGGAATGACATCAAGAACATCATACATGAAGAAAGCAAAATGTCATTAAAAAGACAGAAAGAAAGGAAAAGGTCAAAGCCAATGTCAGGAGAGACTCTGAAACCTGCCCTTGAATGTAGAGTAGCTAAACAAATACGAATAAATATGAATAAAAAGAGCTGAACCGAAAATTTCAAAGGCAGCTCCAGATGACAAAGAAATGCATTATAATGAGATGTGCAAGAACCTACAGTTTTAAAGTCATAAATGAAGAGTACGCTTTGACTATGGCAAAATGAAAGGAATGAAAAAGTATTACATCCAAGGTGAAATATTGAAGGATTCTCTGGGGAAAATATTGAATGATGCAGAAGAATCAAAAGAAATAGTCATTATACCAAAAAGAACTACTTGGCATCAGCCATCTAAAGAATTAGTGTATGATCAAGAAAATTATTATAATAAAGGAGGAAATCCAGTCTGCCCTGAGGGCATTAGTGAAAAACAAGGGTCTAGGAATTGGCAGACTATTAATGTAAATGTTACAGCAAGTTTATGAAGCACTGCAAGCATTGGGCACACATCTATGCCCAGAAATTTGGAAGACCTGGAAACCTGAATGGGAGAGTTCCATATCTGTGTTCATTCCAGAGAAAGGTGACTATATTTGTCTGGGTTTGCTAGAGAAGCAAAACCAGGCAACTTTTAAATGCAGAACTTTAACTGAGGTGGAAGGCACCTGAATGTTTGTCCAGTTACTTTCCCAGCCTCTTGTATGCAGATGTTATAGTAGTAAGTACAGAGATATTGATATTTCTTTTTTACTAGATTCAATAAACACAATGTCATTAATGAAATGTACCAGCAAAACATTGTGTGGTCCTGAGGACTAAATTATGGCATAAAGCTGGAGAATTGATATAACCCTGAGGGAGAGTTGTAAAAGTGTATTGTTGCCCTCGCTAGCTGAAGAACACTGCTTCTGGTGGCCCTTCGAAACCAGTATTGAGAAAAAGTAAGTGGCCGGTTGAAGAGCTTCATTCCAAGTATCAGGAGAAGTATGAACTTGCTCAAGCAATGAAATCACATCTGGAAAAGCAGCTACAATTGGAGTTTCTTCCTGGTTCATATTACAATAATCCACTGTGGGGTTTTTTTGTCACAGGCCACATAGGTGAGTTAAATGGGGATGTGGTTGGAATACCACCCTTACATCTTCCAAGTCCTTGATGGTGGCATTAATTTCTGCAACCCCCGCAGGAATACAGTGTTGCTTTGGGTTAATTATTTTCCTAGGTGGGGGCAGTGCTAGTCATTTTCACTGGCCCTTTCATATCATAATAGCCTGTATTCCACATTTTAGGGATCTAAAATGAGGGTTTTGCCAATTACTGAGTCTGTCTATTCCATTTATGCTTACTAAAACTGGAGAAATTACAGCAGGATGGGTTTGGAGACCCATTGGACCTAAGCTAAAACTCCATTGATTACTTAACGCCCATATGCTCCACTTCAGGCTGGTGGGCCTTCAGAAATTTTAAGTCTCCCAGAATTAAGGTCAATTCTGAGCCATTATTCTGTAATCCCTGAAAAGAACTAATTATTTCCTTTTCCTTAATGAACAGCACTGTTGTGAAAGGCTGTAGATATTGAAGGCTAGGAGAAAAACTAACAATATAAACCTATGATAATATAGTAGGGTCCTTCCTCATAGGGACCTGTGACCCCCTTCATTCAAAGGGTTGTGGATCTGTAAACTGGGAATTAATTGAGAAAGTATGACCCTCTATTCTGGTGATTCAACTTAGATTGCTTTTCACTTGATCTAGAATTCTTTTACTTGTATAGATCAAGTCGGTCTCCCATCTATTTCACTCCTAGGGACACCCTGCCTAAGTAGCCAATGCCATTAGTTCACATGAGTCAGATTTTGATTACCACTTGGAATCTGCTGTCCATTATGGTTACCATGCCCACTCATGTCTATTGATTGAGTGTTGCCACTTGCCTCCTACCACTATGGGGTCAAATCAGTACCACTGTCAGCAAGTATTTTAAATCAATTAGGGAAGTTCTCACTTTCAAACCTGGCACACATAAAATAGCAATCACAGGAGCATTCAGGGATGCTGAGTTCCCCTTCAAAAGTTGTTACTTATTGGTTTAGTGAAAGGTATATCATCCAGTACGCCATTTGTGCATCTATATTTTTGGATACCTGATTTTACAGTCTATGAAAGTATGCCAGGTATTCCAATTGGCTTCATGTAGGCCTTCTTGCAGCCCATCATTCAGTGAACCAACCAAACAAATTATTAGATATTCTCTTAACCTCTCAAGCTGAAACACTGAATAAAGAATCTGTGCATAGGGGCCCATATCAATAAACTCAGACAGATATAACTTTATATTCTTTTAGCTTGTGCCGCACACCCTTAGTAAGTATTCTCATCCATATTCTCCCAGTTTCTGTCTGTACATCTTAGAAAACTCCAATAGTCTTTACAAATGTAGGCACATTTCTGTCTGGGTCACCATCTAAAACTCACCTTTAGGAACTTTCTGATACTTAATTCTCGTTATAGTTCTAGAAGCAATAATAGGTGGAGAGGGTGTTTCCTGGGGGTACTTAGCAATATATTTTAAGGTGTCTGCCCTAGGAAATGCTCTAGATGCAATCCCCCATAGCTTCACAGCATACACAGTTGGGTGAATCTCCTGAAGTATGAGTTGTTTCACTGATAGAGGGTTAAACTAATCTGGTGAGATGTGCGTTGATATTTACTGGGGTGGTTCAATAGGATCTAGGGGCTCAATAACCCCATTTTCTTAGTCATCAGCTGATATGTCCCCATCTCACGTTCCAGAATCCCATTTCTTTCCAATGAATGCCCTTACTCAAATATCAAACACTGTTCTAAGTTTAGAATTGAGCCGGTCATATAATTCAGCTAATCATATGATAAGACACTGGATTTGGTTTTTGGCAACATAAACTCTGCTAGTAGAAAAGAGAAGGCTTTCTTTCATGACAAAGGTTGAAGCTTTAAGTCCTTTATGTGGCAGCACTTCAGCCATGTTTCTGATGTCTGATTTATCACTTTCCTTTACCACTTCTTTTTATTGTAAAGAATACCAGGTAAGCAGTTGCTCTACCTTGAAAAAATGACTGAAAAATATCAAGCATGTGATCACCCAGAGTCTCACTTCTCACTTACCCTTAATCTGTTGCTGGTGATATTTCAAATATTAACTTTGCCACTTCATGCTATGAATTAACAACACCTATTTATTAATAGTAGCAAACTTATCCATACTAGCAAAGCAGGGACAGAGGCAGAGTTTTCGGTACCATTATGCGTAATCGGGCTTGACAACCAATTTATAAAGCTCCTCTTTATGATTTTCTTTCTCTAGAACCACTCCTTATAACAATTGTTTTAGGCTGTGTTCTCTAGAGAAGCAAAAGCAGGACACTTATAAATCTATGTAACTAGAGAATCTTATATTTAGAAACTTATATTTAGAATGTGTAACAGAAGCTTATATTTAGAATGTATAATAGAAGCTTGTATAACAGAAAAGCAGTCCACACATCTGTAGCGAGATAGAGACACAATTCTGTTTCATTTCAAGGGTAAGATGATATGATGATATGTTGAAGATCCTGCAAGTTCACATGGCTTTTAAAATCAGAGTCAATGAAGCAGGAGGTAGAAGGGCAAGGCATGATGAATTGCAATTCATGGTGGAACCTCAGGGCATGTCGATGAGAGACAGTCAGAGCAGGTGGTACAGCCTGGTTATATGAGGGACTTGGTAGTATAATGTGGCAATGGAGGTGGAGAGACATGGTGTCATGGCATGATGATGGTGGGACCTGATGGTATGATGTGGCTATGTAAGGTGGCCAGACCAATCAGTGTACATTGTTCAGCAAACAAGAGAAGAAAAGAAGGGGTGGCCAGATCTCTAGGAGATCTTCATATGTCTTGTGCACACTCCCAAGTAGATGCCATCAGGTTGCAACCTAATTTATAGGCTGGACTCCACTCATAGCTTATTACTGGTCAGCCAAGTCGACACAAAACCCAACTATCAAAGTCTCCCTAAAGAATGTAGACATTATGGGACAATATCATAAATCTTTGAAAGTATCATTCAATAATAATTGTAGTAGATTGGGAGCTGCCAGAATTAAGCTGGTTTTAGAAGGGGATGTGGCACAAAGGACACAATTGCTGATATCTGATTTTGTTAGGCTGGGTTCTCTAGAGAAGCAAAACCAATGACACGTATATTTGTATATATAGAAATAAGTTTATAACAACAAATTGGCTCACACAACAAATTGGTATTTTCAATTGCGTCACATGCATGTGAAAGTTGGACATTGAGTAAAGAAGACTTAAGAAGAATTGGTGCATTTGAACTGTGGTGCTGGAGAAGAATATTTTAAGTACTATTGACTGCTAAAAATACAAACTGAACTCTCTTGAAAGAAGTCCCGCCAAGAGTGCTCCTTACAGGCAAGGCTGGTGTGGTGGTTACACAATTTCATGTCAACTTGATAAAAGAATGAAGGGGTGGAGTCTAGACTCTTAATCAAGTCACAGCCTGATGATCCCTCCTTGTGGGTGTGGCCTTCTCATGAGGATTCTGGGAACTTCCTCTCTTGATTTTGCCATCCGAAGAGGCAGGCTACTCTCTCTCTCTCTCTGCTTCATGTTCCTGTTGGCAAGCCACATGGAGCCATCCTGATGGCAGCCAGAGCCCTGGAGATGCTTCCACAACTATTGGATCCCCAAAACTTTCCACCCACCAGTCTGTGATCTACCTGCATTTGCATCATTGCATGTGCTGTGTGAGTCTGAGGAATTTATGGACTAGTATTGGACACATGGCCTAATATCAGAATTGCAGACTTGATCTGGACTGGGCTGGGATGTTTTCTCAATGTACAATTGCTTTTTGATATAAAGTTCTCTCTTACACACATATGAGTGTCTCTGGATTTGTTTCTCTAGTCAACCTGACTAACACAGCTAATGAGATTTCATCTTACATATTTTGGAAATGTTTTAAGGAGAAACCAGTCCCTGAACAAGGCCATCATGTTTGGTGAAGTAGATGGGCAGCAAAGTAGAGGAAGGCCTTCAGAGAGATGACACAGCGGCTGCAACAATGGGCTGAAGTATAGAAATAACTGAGAAGATAGCACAGGACTTGGCAGTGTTTTGTTCTGTTGTGCATGAAGTTGCTGAGTTGGAATTAACCCAATGGCACCCAACAATAGTACAACAGCAACATATTGGGATGCTATCCATAAAAACTTACTGGACAGAACCTAATAACCACAACAACATATTCAAGAACACATTTTGGTCTGTTTCTTTCCTTTCTGTCTTTTTGGGATCCTTTTACTTACTTTCTTTCTTTTTTAAAAATTATTTTATTTTGGGCTCATACAACTCATCGCAATCCACACATACATCCATTGTGTCAAGCACATTTGTACATTTGTTGCCATCATCATTCTCAAAACTTTTGCTTTCTACTTGAGACCTTGGTATCAGCTCCTCATTTTTCCCCTCCTTCCCTCACGAATCCTTGATAATTTATAAATGATTATTTTGTCATGTCTTACACTGTCCGATGTC
>NW_022106471.1:14434766-14466365 GCF_000313985.2 Echinops telfairi
CTGGTATCACTACTCGCTTTATTGGTCCCGAGGCATTTATCTGTCCTGGATTTCCTGTGATTCCAGCCCTTATCTGTATGGTGTTCCTGATTGCATCCCACATCTCTTCTGTTCTCTAGGCATTAGTGTTCAAACATATTCTTGATGTAGTCTCTAACCTCATATGGGATATACTCAATATTGTATTTTGGCTCTTATCAATTTGTTTTAAATTCCTTGATTCAACTTGAACTTAAATATGAGGAATTAACGATCTGTTCTGCAGTCAATGTTGGCCTTGTTTTAACCGATGAATTTGAGCTTTTCCATCATCTGTAGCACAGTTGTACTTGATTTGATTCTTCTGTATTATACCTGGAAAGGGCCATATGTACAATTATTAGTTATGTTGTTTTAAAAAGGTATTTAAAATAAAAAGTTGTTGGTCTTGTAAAATTCTGTTTGAGCTCTCCAACTTCATATCACCAAAGCCTTTTTTTAACTAACTTCTCTTCCTTCCTCTTTGCTTCCACCTTTCACTTTCCAAACAACCATGATTATCAATGTCTCTTGATTACATGTTTGATCAATTTCAAATGGAAGAAGTTGGGAGAATTCTTTAACTTCCTTATTTTTGGCTTATTAGTTGATATGTAAATTCAAAGAGTAGTCATATTAACTTGTCTTCCTTGTAGGAACCTGGATGATATCTGATCTCAGACAGGTTTGTACTTCAAGACCGAGCTTGAAATATCCATTTTGATGATGAATTCGGTGTCATTGTCTTCAATTTGTCCTTATGTGCAGTAAAACATTGGTTGTCTTATTCAAAATTGCTAATACCTGTCCATTTCAGCTCAATAAGCCTAGAATATTGATCGTTATGCATTCCCTTTTATTTTTGATGACTCTCAGTTTACTTAGATTCAAACTTCTTACATTCCATGCTAGCATTATTAATAGATATTTGCAACTGTTTCTTCTCATTTTTAGCTGTGCTCAATCAGCCAATTAGGGATCTGAAAGTTTTACTTCAACCACATTCTTAAGATTGACTCTACTTTGAAAGAGAGCACTTTCCCAATCATATGCTGAGTGTCTTCTAACCCAAGCAACTCATCTACTGGCATAAAATACAATGTTCTGTTGCTATTCATGAGGTTTGCAGGGCATAATCCCTCAGAACTGAACATCTTCCTTCTTCCTAGCTTTATTTGTCTAGAAACTCCACTGAAACTTGATCACCGTGGGCTACCGTCCTGGTATTTGAAAGACCAGTACAATAGCTTCTAGCATCACAACAATACACAAGCCTGCTCAGTCAGACAAACAGACAGATGGCTAACAACACTAAAAGAATAGTAGAAAACTTTGAAACACAACTAGTGATGAATGACAGAATAACTTGAAAGAAACTCAACAAGGACACTGAAGATATAAAGAACACAATCAAACAACTTGATCTCATAGTCAAATATGGAATACTCTATACACCAGTAACACAATATACAATATTTTCTGGTAGATGTAGAAGGGTCTTTAGAATAAACCATATGTTAGGGTACAAAGAAATCCTTCATAAGTTTAAATATATATAACGAACATCATCTCAGATCACTCTGCTATAAAATTAGAACTCAACAGGGAGAACAAAGGAACTGAATGACACCCACATGAGAACTGTGCTGTCGTAGTCGGGAAGAGCCTGGTGGAGCCGTGGGTTATATGTTGGGCTGTTACCTGAAATACCAGCAGTGTGAAAGCACTGGCTGCTCTACAGGACAAAGGGGTTTTTAATAAAGTTTTTGATAAAGGTTAAAATAAAATAAGGGGATGGATTTTCACAAGGAGTTACAGTCTCAGAAACTCAGAGGGGATGGTCTCTCTACCCTATGATGTCAGCACAAGTCAGAATTGACGGGTACACACAAGCACAATTTTGCAAAGAAATAAAAAACAACGAATCCTTTAGTGAGAATGAAAACACGACGTACGGAAGTCTTCAGGGCACCGCGAGACCAGTGCTGAGAGTGCAGTTGTACCAACAGACTCACACGTGTGCAAAGAGGAGACAGCATCTGCATCTCAATGCAGTATTGTCAACAATTAGAAAACATTAGCCCAAAATGCCATCAGACACCAGAAGTAAGGAACTAATAAAGATTACAGTTAAAATAAATGAAGCCGAAAAAAATAGAAAGAAATGAATAAAACTAGAATTGGGTTCCTGGAAAAGATTAATAAAATGAGTAAGCTCCATGCTAGTTTAACAAATGAAAAGAGAAGATGGAAAAGCATGAGTTAAAAATAAGTAGGCAATGTCACAATATAACCACTTGAAATAAAAAAATATATTAAAACATTATGAAGAAGTATATATTGACAAACTAGAAAATCCAGAATGAATGGGTAAAATTTTATAAGCACATTGATGACTCATAAAAATAGAATCAGGGTACAAGGTGTGTGAGATCCATAACCAAAGAAGGATTTGGACAGGTTATAAAAACAACAATAACAAAACATCACATTCAGATGACTGCACTGGCTAATTTTACCCAACATTAACAGAATTGGCCTCAAACAATTCCACTCAAACTATTGAAAACATAGAAAAAGATGGAATACTCCCAAATATATTCTATGAAGTGAACACAACCCTGATAACAAAGTCAGTCAGACACTACTAAAAAAGGAAATTGTAGACCAATATCCCTTGTAAATATAGATCCAAATGTCCTAAGTCAAATTCTACCCAATACAATCCAACAACATATCAAATCAATAATACATCATATCTAAGGATACACAACAGGTATGCAAAGATGGTTCAACATTAGCAAAACAATCAAAGCCCCTACTTAACTGAAGTAAAGTAAAAGAAAATTCAGAAAAGCCATTTGACCACATTCAACACCCATTACTGATAAAGCACTTAACAAAATAAGACCAGAAGTTGAATTCTCCAGCATAATTAAGGGCATGCGTACAAAATCAATGACTAACATTAGTCTCATTGGCAATAAACTGAAAGCATACTTCTTATGAATGGGAACCAGACAAAGATGCCCTTTATCACCACTCTTCTAATATTCTATTACGTCTTAGCCAGAGAATTAAGATAAGAAAGTGAAATAAAAACAATGTATGTAAGTCTAAATGAACTAAACCTCTATTTGCAGATGATATGACTTTATACATAAAAAACCCCAATGGCTAAAAAAGAAACAAACAAGCAAGCAGACAAAAAACTACCAGACTTACAGAAGAATTCAGCACAGTGGCATAATTGAACATACAAAAATCTCACATTTCTTCTTATTGCAAAGAGAAGTTGGAAAAGGAAATCAGAAAAACAATATCATTTATAATAGCTGCTTTATTATATTAAAAGTTAGGAATAAGCCTAAGAGATGTACACAAAGAAAGCTACAAAATACTAAGACAAGCAACCAAAAGAGGCCCATGGAAGGATATAACACACTCATAACTAGGAAAACGTAACATTGTAACATCTAGTGCACAAGAGCTGTTTCAAGTGTTGAAAAGCAAGGATGCTACTTTGAGGCCTACGATGTGCCGGAAGCCAGTGATATCCTCGATTGCTTCATATGCATATTAAAGTTGGACATTGCGTAAGGACGCGTTTGCATTATGGTGCAAGCGAAGGGTATTGAAAGTGCCATGGGCAGCCAAGTGAGCAAACAGACAAGAAGGACAGCTAGAATGCTCCGTAGACAGGAAGGTGTGAAACGTCTTTGAATCAAGGAGAGGGAGATTTTTTCAAATCTCTAATCAGGAGAAACCAGTTTTTGGAAAAGGACACCATACTTAGTAGAGGGGCAGCAAAAAAAAAAAAAAAAGGTGGGGGTAGGGTGGTCCTGACACAGTGGCTGCAAAAATGGGCCCAAACATAACAATTTTGAGGATGGCTCAGGACCAGGAAGTGCTTTGTTCTGTTGTAAACTGGGTCACCAAGAGTCTGTGCCAACTGGTCCCAACTTCATGGCACTTAACACCAACAGCCATCTGGCCATGTCCTCTCCTGAATCTGGCTTGAATTTCTAGCAGCCTCCAATTGATAGACTGCTTCAAGAGCTGTCGAAAGACCTTCAGCAACATTTACTTGCATGCGGTATTAATGCTCGTAATCTCCACATCCTTTGGGGTCACCTGCCCTTCTCTTCCAGTCAGTTGGCCAGGCAGCGGTCTGCCTAATTTCTGAGCACAAGCAAATGAGAGCTTCCAGTGTTTCATCAGTGTGTGGAAACATTTAAATTGGTATTGCATCCAGGTCTGTAGCCCTGTTCTTCACTAAAGCCTTCAGTGCAGCTCCGGCTTCTTCCTTCAATGCTGTTGTTTCTAGATACAATTGTATCTCTTGAAATGGTCGATCATTTAGCAGTTCTTTTTGTTAGAGTGGTTCTGTGTTCTCCTTACACCTTTTTCATACTTCCTGCATCTTTCAATATTTTGCCCATGGTATTCTTGGCAACTGAAGCTTCTTTCTTTCTTTTTTGTAAATTTATTTCAGCTTAAGATATGCTGAGTGCTTTTGTCCTATTTGGCTTTTTAACTCCATGTCTTGGACATTTGATTATAATGCTCTACTTTTTCTTCATAAACTGTCCTTGGAAAATTTCCATTCAGCTCTTTTATGTCATCCATTCTTCCATTTACTTTAGTTACTCTACATTCAAGAGCAAGGTTCAGCCTCTTCTGACACCCACTTTGGTTGTTTCTATCGCTGCGGTTCTTATTATGGCTTTTGCCCTCCTTCAGAGGTGATGTTCCCAATGCCATCCCCTAGCTTTGCAAGTCTAAGTCTTGGGTGTTCGATGATTCAACTCTGCAGGTGGTCTCACGATTTCGGTGGGATAAACCGAAAGTTGTGTTTTGGCTCTCTTGGACTTGTTTTCACTACTACAACTTCAGCATGAACTTATTATAATCAATTGATGTTCTATAATCAGCTCTGACCTCATGTTGACTGTGGCTATTGATCTTCTCCATTGTCTCTTCCCACCTATGTAATCAATTTAAGTCCTATGTATTTCATCTGGTGAGGCCCAATGTGTACAGCTACCATTTATGATGTTGAAAAACATGTTTGCACTGAAGAATTTGTTGTTCTTGAAAAATTCGATCGTGTGATCTCCAGCTTTATTTCTATCACCAAGACCATCCTTTCCAGCGGAGTTCTTTCCTCCTTCACATTCCCGCGGCAATAATTATCAATACACTTTGATTGCACATTTGATCAATTTCAACCTAAAGAAGTTGGTACAACTCTTTCATCTCTTCACCATTAGCTTTAGTAGTTGATGTGTAAATTCAAGTAATAGTTATATTAACCAGACTTCCCTGTAGGTGTATAAATATTACACTATCACTGATTGCATTATACATCAAGATGGATCTAGAAATACTCATTTTGATAATCAATGTGACCTCATTCCTCTTGATTTAATGTTCCCAAGATAATAAATTATATGATTGTCTCACTGACAGAGGCTAAAACTAATTCATTTTAATTCACTGCTGCCTAGGATATTGATTTTTATGCTTTCCATTTCATTTTTGACAACTTCCAATGTTCCTAGATTCGTTCTTTGTACTTTGCATGCTACACTTATTTATTAATTTTTGTTCTTGTTTCTTCTCATGTTGCGTCAAGTTCCACTGGAAAATGAAGGTCCCCAAAGCTTTTCACCATCCACTTTATGAATGCGCACCCCACTTTAGCTCTTCCTCAGTAGTACTTTGAGTGCCTTCCAACCTGCAGGGCTTATCATCCGGCAGGGTATCAGACAATGCTCTGTTGCTACTCATCAAGTTAATCCAGCGCCAGTCCCTCTAGGTGGATAGCCTATCTGGTCTTCATAGTGTGTTCTTTCTCTAGAAGTTCTGTGTGGGACCCGGTTGGTGCTTGAAATACTGGTGGCATATTTTCAAGCACCAAAGCAGTACCAAGTCCGTGCAGTGTGACACAATGGCAGATGAACGATGGGTAGCCCAGTACACAGGGAGCAAAATTATAAAAAATGATTTAGCTATAATTAAACACTTTGAGGATATGAATTGCTGGGCTGGTGGTCTCAGGCCATCGACTTGGGGGACTTCAAGGCCAATTGACACAATATTGTTTGCAAGTATTATTTTCCATCCTATTTGGTGAGTTGTGACAAGGGTCTTAAGCAATTGTAAATACTGCAGCTATTAATCTATCCCTCTCTAAAGCAAAAAAAGCCTGAAGAAAATCAAAGGTGCGTGGAAATAATCAATTAGTTCAAGGATTAATGGACCACAAAAACTTCAGCATCAACAACTCTGATACCAAATGTACTAGATGTACCAGTGGATACCACTGCTGACCATTCTGAATTGATCACAATAGGTCCTGAAAAGAATTTTTATAATTTCTAAGGAACTTCTATTTCCGGAGAAAAAATCATGAAACTAAAACCAGACTCAGTGCTAAGATAGAGACCGATGGGACACCGAGATTATAGCTTTTATTCATTCTAATGCCTAGAGCTAAACTCATCTTGTCAGGATCAGCCTTCACCCAGACAATAAGGGATTGTCCCTCCCATAGCTGCACAAGCCCCTAGAGGAGTTTGAGAAGAAATCAGGCGACCATTAGATGCCCATGAATCCCCCAAACTGAGCATGCTCCCATTCAAAGCCCCCAGTAGGTGGGAGGTGCACCTGGGCAACCCAGACTCATGACATCACCCAGGTGGGCTTAACCCAGCCAATGGTGTTAACCAATACTGTCAACCACACCTCCCCAGCCAGGTGTTTGAAATAGCCTGACTGTCGGAAGGCCGCTCTTTTTCACCCTGCCCCCTCAAGCCCTGCTCGGGGCCGACTCTGGGCCCTCAACCTCTCGGCCCACATGCTCTTACTCTCTTGCCACAGCTTCTAGCCCCAGTGCTCTGACCTCCAGGGTCTCTTGCCCCTTTCTCACACGAGCCTTCGGTCCCTGGGATCCCTCCCCCAGTTCCGCTCGGGTGGGTGCGCTGTTCCAAGAGGTTGCTCGGGCCCAGCTGTGAACCCCAGTGCAGCTTCCGTGCGGCTTGGCATGCTTCCCTGAAATAGCGTGGACTCTTTTAAGACTGTAAAACCCGATGCTTCTGTCTTTCGTAAAAACCCACTTGGATTACAAAACGGGATTCAGCTGGAATTCTGTCATCGTGCGAAGCCAAGAACCACAGTATGACCCACCGGAAAAGCCTTACACACACACAGGCGAACATAAAGGTAAGCCTGTTATAAAGTAACAGTAACCGCAGAGAGAGCTATGCTCTCTAGGACAAGCAATCACTTGAGGTCAGTAAGTGGCCTTTGCCCAGAGAGGAAGTGCAGAGGACAGGAAGCAGTAGAAGAAAAGATGGAGGGAAACACAAAACAAGGAAGGTAAGGGACGAGTCTGCCATACCGCATTGGAGGGGCTGCAAAGGTGGCACAAAATAAAATGTTTAGGAATTATTGACCGAAATTCTGATTTCTCCCATCACCATGAAACGTTTTTAAAAGTGTAACAGGAAAAAAAAAAGAACTGGGCTTATTGGAACAGGTATTCTGTTTTCACATAGGGAGATCATTTTGTGTCTAAAAACAAGTAAACAAACCAAACAAATGGTAAGTTGCAATGAAGCTTGTCAGGAAGAGAGAAGGGAGCAGGCAGAAAATCAGCCGTTGGCTAGAATCAAGGTGATTGATTGAACCTGGCCCCAGCTGCACTCCCAAGACCAGCCAGCAGCAGGTTGTTAAATGGTCTTTGGTGGGACTGAGGGGGGTGGCATCCATTTGCACATAACTTTAACTGTTGTCTTTGGAATAAGAAAAGTACTTCAATTATTCAGGATATTCCAAGGGCTGTATCTTAGGAAGCAAAGGATATTTATCCAAAATAAACTAGATAAACTTTGATCTAGTTTATGGCTAGCAAATGTCTTTGTCACAAAAATATTTTTGCAAAGAGCTAGCTGATCACAGTGTCCAGCAGAACCTCAGTTTTCTTAGAATTAATATTGTCAACTCTTTGGCACACAAAAACAACCAAGCATAAAATGATTCATATATGATATGCATTATTTTCTAAGAGAGATGACAATATGCATAGTTTGATTTTTATTCTTTTCTGTTAATGTATTTGGAACTTTAAAAAACGTTCTTATATATTTTTCCTTAGTAAAATATTCAGTGAATGCATGGTATTCCATGGACTGGATATAGCATGGTTTATTTAAACTCTCCCACTGAGCATTTAGGTTACTATCATTTAAAAAGTGATTGGCATATCACACAATTTAATTGTTCGATCATAATGATTGTGCAGTCATCACCACAATCCGGTTCAGAGCGGTTTCTTCTCGTCCTCCTCTGCCACACTCCTAGCCAGTTACTCTTTCTATCTATCTACCGATTCTGAACTTCGCATCCAAAAAATCGGGCAAAAGCAAACACAATCATACGAAATCATACAAAGCCAGCAAGCAAACAAACAGAAAACAATAATGACTAGACAAAATATAGAAAACCCCCATCAAAGAGAAAGCAGGAAATATGAAAACTGGAACAACTTTGAAATGGTTCAAATGGGAGATCAAATTATAGCATTACATCTTCCTTAATCGACTCTCCAGTGTACGATAGCAGCCTTCAACTATGGTCAGAGGGGATTCCCCAGGGACTTAATCCATGTGGGCCCCTGAAATCTTTCCACCAGCTAGTCAATCCTGACTCACGGCGACCCTGTAGGACGGGGTAGAATTGCCTCTGTGGGTTTCCAAGACTGTTAATACTTTATGGGAATATCTTTCTCCCTTGAAGCTGCTGGTAGTTTTTGAACTGCTGCCCTGAAAGTTAGCAGCCCAGCATGTAACCACTACATCACCAGGGCCTTCTGTAAACCAGGTATTCACAATTTAAGTTCGGTTACCATTCCCTCCATCAGCTATGGTTTTTTTTATTTACAGTCCTTGGTTCACGCAGGCTGGGGAACTTAGTTAACATCTCACTAAGTGGCTGCTTTTTTGAAGACAAGGCTTTAAGACCGAAGACCCTATTCTTTCTGATAGCTGGGCACCATCCGCCTTCTTTACCACACTTTGCTATAGATATATATCTCCAGTCATCTATTTATGAGGGTGCAAATGGCTAACAATTTTTCATTAGAAGTGCCCGAAACATCACTGCACACATCAGACTATTTTCTAAGTGTAGATTCTTAAAATTTGGGATTGCTGTTTCAAAAGCTAAGATAATGGTTCAGGTTTGTGTTGCTCTTCATAACCATTTGACTTGCCTACTACCACCAGCAAGGGTAGAGAATATGCAGTTCTCAAACTCTTGGAGACAGGAGCTAATATAGTCCAAATTTTACATGCATAAAAATATTGGAAATATTTCATTGTTATTTTAATTTAAATTTATAGAATTACAGAAGTGAACTTTTTTGTTTTTTTGCTACCTTTTTCTTTTGTAAAATTACTAATCAGGCTCATTTCTCTTTTAGTATATTAAACTTTTTATTATTTGTTAATGAAAGTTATGTTTGTTTTTAGCATAGGCCTTTGAGTTATGTAGAGCTATTTTGAATAGGGTTTTTAATTTTAATATCCAAATCTATTAATTATTTTCTTTCTGCTTTCCATTTTCAGTTTCATGATTATATACCCCTACCACATCCTAAGATTATATGAACTAAAATGAGAGAATATTTTGATTTACCTATTCCATTTTCCTCTGAGTTTAGTTGAATTTTTCATTATAGAAAGCATGATCAATGGGATTTTTAAGCATAGAGCCTCAGAGAAAAATGTAGGACCAACTGATTTTTAATTAAAATGAATTCTGTGGAGGGATTATATTGTGAATATGGCTTCCTAGTGATTTCTTTCTTAGTGTTTAATTGGGTTCATTGGAAGGAAGGAATGTTAGGATGTTAAGGAAATCAAGCATAATTATTTTTAATATTAATATTTTTAGGTGTGGCTGGGTTTCTGTAAGTAGTAATATACTACTTTATTAACTCACTTGAGCTCTTCCCCCCTCCCCCACCAGGGAGGAGAGTAGTTTTTCTCTGGATATTATTTAAATCTTAGAATGTCAAAGCCGTATTGACCTGGTGTGAAAATCTGTCAGGAATTTGCAGACCAAGGGGACCTCCTTCAGCAAACGTTGCCACAGAGAGATTGTAGGATAATTGTTAAGGACTGCAAGGCTATCCCTGTTGTTGTAGAATTTGTAATGCAAAGTAATGATCATCATGTTATCCATTATAATTGTTTTAATAAAAACAATGATAAGTAATTGACGAAGAGGCGTGTAAGGATGTCTGGATTGAAAAAAAACCATGCCTTGGGTCAGACATACCTTTGTCTTCAAAGTAGCATCCTTGGTTTTCAACACTCGCAAGTGGCCTTATCCAGCAGCTTGACCTCACGCAGTGCATCCGATGCTCTTTTGACCTCGGCTTCCGTGAGAATCAACCGGAGATCCAAGCAAGATGGAGCCCTTGAGAACTTCAAACTTATTTCCAGTTGCCTTTATGTTTCCTATTGGTCCACTTGTGAGGATTTTCTTTTTCTTTATAGTAAGTTGTAATCCATGCCGAAGGTTGCAATCCTTGATCACCTTCAGCAAGTGCTCCATGTCCTCCTCATTTTCAGCAAGCAAGGGGTGCCATCTGCGTATCTCAGGATGTGAAAAAGAAAACCTCCAATACTGCTATTGAATCCTTCTTCATAGAATCCAGCTTCTCTGATTATTTGCTCAGCATACAGATTGAATAAGTATGGCAAGAGGATACAGCGCTGACGCACACCTTTCCTCATTTTCAATCATGCAGTCTCCCCTGTGCTGTTTGCACAAAGGCCTCTTGATCTGTGTACATGTTCCAAATGAGCACAATGCCGTGTTCTGGAAGCACCTTCCTTCTCCAGGCCATGCACAGCGTGTTTGCCACAGTCAAATGCCTAGGCCTTTACAAAGTCAGCGAAACAGAAGTAAACAGCTTTCTGGCATGCTCTGCGCTCACTCATGATCCATTTGACATCAGCCATCACATCCATGTCCTCTTCCGAATCTGACCCAAACCTTTGTCAGTTCCAGGTCAATGGACAGCTGCCACCAGTTTTGAATTATATTCAACAAAATATTACTTGCATCTGATATCAGTGATATTGTTCTTTAATTTGTGCAGTGTATTAGATCACCTTTCGTTGGAATAGGTACAAATATGGATCTCTTCCAGTCAGTTGGCTAAGTAACTGTCTTCCAGATTCCTGGGCATGCATGAGTGTGTGCTTCTAGTGCTTGATCAACTTGTGGAAACATTTCAATTGATACTGTATCGATTGCTGGGGCTTTGTTTATAGCTAAAGCTTTCAGTGCAGTTTGAACGTCTTCCTTCAGTACCACTAGTTTTTGTTCATGTGCTACCTCTTGAAATGGCTGAATGTCGACTAGCTCTTTTTGGTGCAGTGACTCTGTGTATTCTTTCCATCTTCTTTTGATGCTTCTTGCATCACTCCATATTTTGCCATCAAATGGTTCAATTTGGCAACTCAAGGCTTGACATCTTTCTTGAGTTCTTTCAGTTTAATATATGCTGAGTAAGTTCTTTTATTTTTGGTTTCCTAAGTCTTCACGTTTCATTATATTGTTTTATTTTATTTTATCTTCTTGAACTGCTTTCCAAAATTTTCTGTTCAGCTCTTTGACATCATCACTTCTTCCAATTGCCTTAGCTATTGTAGGATCGATTAAGAGCAAGTTTCTGAGTCTCTTGTGACAACTTCTTTGAGCTGATTTTTTTCCCCCTGTCTTTTTAATGATGCTTTTGATGTCCTCCCACAGCTCATTATATCTTCTGTCATTCGTGTTTACTGTATCAAATCTGTTCTTGAAATTTAGGTGGGTTGAAAGTCCCACATTCATTTGCAGGATCCACACATGGATGTAGCCTCAGGGGAATCCCCTTTGATCAGAGTTGAGGGATGTGAATAGTCATCATACAGAGAGAGTTGTAAAGTTGATTGTGCCAGATGTAGTAGGTCAAAAGATTATATCTTATCTTCTGATATCCTCTTGACCTACTTTAAAGCTGTTTCAGTTTAAAAAAAATGTTTTAAAGAAACATACACGTGGATTAATCTCCTGGGGGGAATCCCCTCTGACTATGGACCAGGGAAGTGACTTGCCTTGCTAAAATACAGAATGCACTGGAGAGTGGACTGTTGCAGATGCAGTTAGGTTAGTAGTAAGCTCCTTATGATTTGATTTTCCTTGTAAACCACTTAAATTTGTACTCGTTTTTAATATTTTCTGGCTTCTTTTAGATTGAGGTTTTTATCTGTTTCACTTTGTTATTTTTCTAAGTTTCAGTTTTTAAACAATGTTTTTGCGTGTGAAATCTGGGAGAGGCCAATCTAGAGACAATAAGCGGACTGATGACTTCTCGTGGGCGTAGCAGGGAGGGTGGGTGGAAACGCAGCTAGTAATAAAGGTACGACAATGAAGAGACTGTTCTAAAACTAATTGCACAACGCTTCTTGATGTGATTAAACTATCGGATTGTATGATTTGTGAAGTATATGCTAATACAACTTTGGGGAAAAAAGAAATTTAGGTGGGATATACCCAATGCCCTATTTTGGCTCTTGTGGACTTGTTTTTATTATCTTCAACTTCAACCTAAGCGTACATAAGAGTGATTGATGGTCTGTTCTATAGTTGGCCGCTGGCCTGGTTTTAGCTGCTGATATTGAGCTTCTCCGTTGTCTTTTCACAACGATGCAGTCAATTTGATTTTTGTGTGTTCCATCTGGAGAAGTCCACATTTATAATTGCTTTTCTGTTGTTAAAAAGTAGTATTTGCTGTGAACGTCACTGGCCTTGCATAATTCTATAATGTGTTCTTTAGCTTCATTTCTATCATCAAAATTATATTTGCCAACTATTGTTCCTTCCTCTTTGTTTCCAATGTTTGCATTCCAATGGGCAATAATTATCAATGCGTCTTGATTGCATAATTGATCAATTTCAGACTGGAGGTGTTGGTAGAATTCTTCAATTTCTTTATCACTAACCCTACTTTTTTGTGTATACATATGAATAATAGTGGCATTGATTGGATTCTTTGTACACAGATATAGACATCATCCTGTCACAGACAGCATTGTATTTCAAGATAGACCTTAAAATGCACTTTTTGATGATGAATGCAATGCCATTTTCTTTGAAATTTCCCAGCATAGTAAACAATTTGATTCTTTCATTCCAAATGTCCATTATTCAGCCATTTCAGCTCAGTAATACCTTGTGTATCGATCATTATGCATTTCTTGTCATTTTTCATAACTTTCCATTTTCCTAGAGTAATATTTCTTACATTCCAATGCCAGTGGTTAATTGATGTTGCCGTGTTTCTTCCCAACGTGATATGTGCTCCATCAGCAAACGAAGTCCCAGAGGCTGTCTTCCTGCAGCCTTTACTCCATCCATGTCCTTAGGGTTGACTCTACTTTGAAGTGGCAAGTCTTCGTCACTCATATTTTGATTGGCTTCTGAAGTGGGGCGCCTGCCCTGGCACTATTTCTGACAACGTTCTACATCTGTTCATGAGGTTGTCAGTTTCTGACAATGCTTCCCTGCTGTCCAGGGGGTTTTCAGTGGCTAATTTCACTTCCTTCTTCAGAGTCTGTTCTTCGTCTGGAAGTTCTGCTGAAAGCGGAAATGTGTTCACTTTGGGTGAACCTGCTGGTATGTAAACTACCAATAACGTAGCTTCCAGCATCACGTCAACACTCAAACAACCGCAGCACTAAAACGTACAGACATGTGGGACAGAACTCGCTAACAACACCTCCAGCTGTAGGTGGATAACTCCCTCCAAGCCAGGAGCACAGTTTGAGAGCCACATAGGCCTGATTGCTCCAAAAGACGTCCCTCTCTTAAGCCTGGACTGCAACCCCCCCTCCGACCCCCCACCTTTGTTTTCAAAACACCCTTTAACCTCGTGCTTGAGGAAGCAGGTTTTTATGGATACGGTCCCCTCCGTCTTCCTTTGGGTTCTAGTCCTCAAGGATCTTGCTCTCCCTTCAGCCCCTAACTGGTGAATCTGCTGACTTGCAATAATAGGCTGCCCAAATCTGCCAGCTTGCAGGGGCAGTAGTCCCTGTCAGGAATGGTGACCCAGGAATATGTTCATCGAGTAAGAGACCCGGATCCAGATCCAGAAGCCCCGTGACTCGCGCCTTGTGCTCCATCTGCACCCGGCACTGCCGAGGAGCGCCCTTGGAGAGAGTCAGGGGAACTCCATTTGGGGCAGTAGTTAGTTGTTTACTGAGTTGCAATTTCCACTCTAGTTCTGGGCTCAGACATAGTTATATATTGGATGTTATGACATTTCTAATTATTTTGAAGAATGTGTAAATACTATTCTATACTTTAAAAAATCTCTTGGACTCTGAGGTAGAACTGTGCTTCCTGGAGTTTTCAGTGACTTGTTTTGGCAGCAGATGGAAACCAAGGCTCTTCTTTTGAGATGTGTGTGGGTGGCTCGAACCCCCTGGTTTTTGTTTAGCTGCTGTATTTGTACCACCCAGCATTCCTTGCCTTGTTTTTCCTTCTTCACGCTAGCAACTATCATATGGGGTCCAAACAAATGTTGATAAACATGTACAAAAGGAAAGTTGTCTCAAGTGGATACTTTTTCTAGCATTTATTTCTTTAGAGTACTGATTGCAAAGGTAACATGATCTTTCTGTCATAGTTGGATTTCTGGCAATCTCCATGAAATGAATTGTTGTTGTTATTTTTAACCTCACATGTGAAAAGAATATACAATTTTATAAATGCTGAGGATTCTTCTAAGTTTTATAATTTATAACTAAAATTTTTGAAAGGGTCAAGCTAGGTTAATGATCAAACTGTTAAAGTTTGACTCCATGGGAAACTGCTAGTCTTACAAAGATATTTAGTGCACAATTTATAGGTTCTATTTTGTGGAGCACCAAAAAGGGGCATTTTCAAGTGCGTCACCTTTTCATCTCAATTTTGCCATCTGAGAATCACTGAAGTCTTGCCCAGTCAAAGGGAATAAATTATACCCCAGCCTGAGTGCTATAATTTACACTCTTTCCCCCCAATACTCACAGTGTGGGCTCTTCTCTTTGAAAACATTTTACACAATGTATCCGATGACATAGAAGTCCCAGTGCAAACTCTTTCCCCTGAAGAGAGATGACTGGATATTTCCCAGCAATCGGAGCTTTCAGAGGCCAGCGAGGGAAGACAGATGTGTCCCGTCTCTTCCTTGATCACTTTGGGCAGAAGTTTTAAAGGATGGCGATTCACCAGGTCAGCGTACCTAAGAGAAGTGCATAGAATGCTTTAAAAAAAACCCTCTCAAGACAGTACTACTATATATGAAAATAAATAGAATGTTTTGTTTTGTTTTTTGTTAACAGGCAATTCAAAATTACTTATTTTTACAAAACTTAGACAAATGTACACTTTCCCCCCCTAAAGGCACTTAAATGCCCCCTAGTTGCATATAGTCCTAAAAGGTCTGCACATTACAATTCTGCAGATGCTTAAAAGGATCCAATACAAGAAGAAGGCTAATGCCTTATAGAGTTCAGCAAACTATAAGACACTAGCTGTTTCATAAACAAAGTGTGCATTTTTAAAAACACAGCCTTGTTCTCCTGATTATGCTTTGTCTATCATTACTTTTGCCAAGAATCAATGGTACTGAAAGATGAAATCCAGGCTGTGCTGAAAGGCATTAGCCAAAAAGAAGACTCCAGGAACTGAGGGAATACCAGTGAAAATGTTTCAGCAAGCTGATGAAGCACTGAAGCACTTGCTCATCTATGCCAGGAAGTTTGGAAGACAGCTTTGTGGCCAGTTTCCTGAAAGAGATCCATATTTGTGCTCATTCCAAAGCAAAGTGGCCTAAGAGAATGCTCAAATTATAAAGCAATATCATTAATATTACATGAAATTAAAACTTTGCTGAAGATTATCCCAAACGGTTGCAACAGTACATTGACAGAAAGAGATTCAGATTCAAAATTCAGAGGGTGTGGAACAAGGGACGTCACTGTTGATGTCAGACAGATCTTGACTGACAGCAGAGAATACCAGAACAGTGTTTACTTGTGTCTTATTGCCTGTACAAAGGCATTCCACTGTGTGGATCATAACAAACTATGAATAATTGTGAGGAGAATGGACATTTCACAACACTTAACTTCACTCACCTGGAAGGGTGTGCATCAGGGTTGGATCCTCTAGCAGAGTTGTTCAATCTGTACGCCGAGGGAACGTGGGTTTCACCTTGGCTATGATAATGGAATGCCAGGAGAATGAACACATTTGTCTCTGAAGGACTGCAGACATAGGCTCCTGAGGATTGTGGCTGGCAAGACTGTACCTCAGGCATTTTGGACATGTTGCCTGGTCCACGGAGAAGGGCATCACGGTTGCTAATGCGGAAGGTCAGTAAAACAGAAGGACGTACTCAACAGGATGGACTGGTACAGCGGCTGCACCCATGGGCTCAGGAGCATCAGTGACTGTGAGGCTGCTGGTGTTTCACTTCTCGTGCACAGAGCCAAATGGACAGCATCTACTGCAATATGCATAGTTAGGGAGCCCAGGTACTGCATGGGTTGAGTGCTTGGCTGTTAATGAAAAGATTGACCTTGTCAACCCACCAGGGGTGCCTGGGAAAAGAGACACATGGCTGTGGACACCTGTGATAATGACAGTTGTACTCCGCCCTGTGTGTTCACTGGGAATCAGAATTGTCTCAATGCACACACAAGGGAGGGCTATAAAATGGAAAAAAAGAGGTTACATGGCTTTAGAAGAAAAAAATTATGAACACCTTTATGACATCACAAACATGAGAGTATGTGGCATGGAAAATTCCTTACATAAATTACCAAAGCAAGTAAAAAGAAATAGAAGGCAGATTGCACCACCTCTATTTTAAATATTAAATTAGTTGTTAGTCTCCTCTTCAAAAGGCAAAGTTGCAAACAATTTTCTTGGGATCTTTTCCCAAATACTGAGAAACCCCAACATTCAATCTTACAAAAATGTTTTACTTTGTAAAAAAGAGTGAGACAATTCAATCTATGTTTTGAGAAGATGAAAATGAGCCAAAGACATTATAGGAAAGGATAATAATGACCAATTTCATGATGATCTTAGATTAGAAACAAAGCAGACAACTTTTTAGCAAAATGAATCAAGCAATATATAAACATTATACCTGAAGGTTGTTTTGCTTTATGACTACATGCGGTTGGTACAACAGTAGAGAACAATGAATCCTTCTATGGATTCAGAAAATGGATTTTCTATAATTCAATAAATAATGATAACGCTTTTTAGCAAAGCAGATGTATAGTGGGTTGAAAGGTGTGATTTGAAATGTTATGTTTATTTAGAACCTCAAACTATACCTTATTTGGAAACAGGGTCCTTAGAGGTGTAATTAAACTAACAAGAATTCATATTGCACCAATGTCGATGATGAGCATCCTATGAGAAGATGAGAAGGTACACAGAGACACAGTGTGAAAGGCTAAATGAAGACGTGGGCGGAGACTGAAATGATGCAACCACAAGCCACAGAACGCCAAGATTTTCTGATGCTGGGAAGAAACAAGGAGTGATTCTTCTCAAGAGCCTTCCAGGTAAACTTAGTCCACTGATAACTTAGATTTAGACTTCTAGGCCCCAGAACTGTGATGGAATGGCTATTTAAGCCACCATTGTGTTAAGTTGTAACAGTAGCTCGGGGAAACTAATAGAGGTGGGGGGGGGGCTCTTATTCAGATAAAGAGTTTTCAAAAAAATTAATTTAGCAATGCCTTATTAATGGTGATATATGAAAAGCTTTATCTCTGGCACTATAAATGAGAAAAAAATTAATACTATCATCACTTTATTTATTTTTTTAATTATTTTATTGGGGGCTCATACAATTCTTATCACAGTCCATACATACATCCATTTTGTCAAGCACATATGTACATTTGTTGCCCTCATCATTCTCAAAACATTTGCCTTCTTAATATCAGTTGCTCATTTTCCCCCTCCTTTTCCACTCCCCTTCCCTCATGAACCCTTCATAATTCATAAATTATTATAGTTTTGTCATAAGTTACACTGTCCAACGTCTCCCTCCGCCCTCTTCTCTGCTGTCCATCCCCCAGGGAGGAGGCTATACTTAGATTCTTGTAGTTGGTTCCCCCCTTCTACCCCACATTCCCTTCACCCTCCAGGCATCGCCCCTCTCACCACTGGTCCTGAAGGAGTCATCTATCCTGGATTCCCTGTGTTTCTAGTTGCTATCTGTACAATGTACATCCTCTGGTCTAGCCAGATTTGCAAGGCAGAATTGGGATCATGATAGTGGTGGGGAGGAAGCATTTAAGAACTAGAGGAAAGTTATATGTTTCATCATTGCTACCCTGAACCCTGATTGGCTCGTCTCCTCCCCACAACCCCTCAGCAAGGGGGTGTTCAGTTGCCTACCGAGAGACTGAGTCTCCACTCTGCACTCACCCTATCATCACTTTATTGAACACTTTATTAGTGATTCTAGTCAGTACAGACAGGCATGAAAAATGAAAATAATACATCTTGAAAGAGATGAGCCAGTTGGGGTGCAGTACAGTACTGATGAAACACACAACTTTCCTCTAGTTCCTTAATGCTTCCTTCCCCCCACTATCATGACCTCAATTCTACCTTACAAATTGGGTTAGACCAGAACATTCACACTGCTACCCATAAGAGCCCACAACACAGGAAATCCAGGATTGATAAATCCCTCAGGGCCAACAATGAGAATAGAGATACCAGGGGGATGAGGGAAAGGTGGGGGAAGAAAGGATCAACAGGGGGACAAACAACAGAAAAGTGGGTGAATGGCAACAGAGGACAATGTAAGATATGAAAATAATAATCTATAACTTATCAAGGGTTCATGAGGGAGGAAGGGATGGGGAAGGAGGGGGAAAATGAGGAGCTGACATCAAGGGCTCAAGTAGAAAGAAAATGCTTTGAAAATGATGATGGCAGCATGGTACAAATGTGACAAATGTGCTTGACACAATGGATGAGTGTATGGATTGTGAGACGAGATGTAAGAGCCTCCAATAAAAGTATTTAATTAAAAAAATAATCCAAAAATAAAAAGAAAGAAGCTATTATAATTTATAAATAAGGGTCTATTTAGAAGCCAAAAAATCTACAGAATTTCTAAGAACGAATAAAAGTCACAATATATGTTACAATTTCATAGGTGTGCTAAGCATAGTGCCCATTGGTCACTATCCAAGCACATGTATAACGGTGGCATGGCAGGAGGGCCTTGCTTGGAACAGTGTCAGCCATGAGCCAACAATGAATTTGGGGAGATGCTGGGGCTACCATACTGCTGCCTATATCGAACAGTCCCAGCTGTGTTACAGCCACAACCTGGCTGTAGACCTCCAATCACCAGGCAGCTCACAGCTCCTGAGCACAGGACTCCCAGTCATGGCAGCAGCCAAGCTGCTGCTACCACAGGCTCATGCCCTGCCCACCTGTCTCACACGTTAGTACCTGAAGGAATTCGAATTCATGGGCTTTTTGATTCAGACTGGCTCATGGTGATGGCTTAGAGAACACTGCTCCTAGAAGAAATTGATTACAGGTTAAAACTTTGCAAATCTCTGGGTACCAACGGATAGCCAGAGCAGTTTTGAAAGGGGTTACTTGGATATGTTGTTGTTTTGAGGTTCCATCGAGTCTGTTCTGTCTCATTCATGGGCAACAGAACAGAACACTGCTCAGTCCTACCAGCCGCATAAGTGTCGGCATGTTCAAGCCCATCGTAGCCACTATCTTAATCCATCTCAACGAGGTCTTCCTCTTTTTCACTGCCTCTCTACCAAGTAGGGTGTTCTTTTCAAAATCATCTTATTGGGCTCTTTCAGCTCTTATCACAATCCATCCATTGTGTCAGACATATTTGTACAGTTGTTGCCATTATCATTTTCATAACTTTCTCTTTCTACTTGAGCTCTTGGTATCAGCTCCTCATTTTTCCCTCCCCCTCCCATCCTCCCTCCCTCATGAACCCTTGATAATTATAAATTATTATTATTTTCTCCATGTCTTACACTGACCGATGTCTCCCTTTACCCACTTTTCTGTCATCTGTCCCCCTGGGAGGGAGTTGGTTAGATGTATTTCATTGTGATCGGTTCCCCATTTCTCCCGCTACCTTCCCCTTCCCCTCCTGGTATCACTACTCTTATTGTTGATCCTGAGGGGTTTATTTGTCCTAGATTCCTGTGTTTCCAGCTCTTTTCTATACCCATGTACATGCTCTGGTCTAGCTGGATTTTTAAGGTAGAATTAGGGACATGATGGAGGGTGGGGGAGAGGAAGCATTAAAGAACTAGAGGAAAGTTGTGTGCTTCATCGGTGCCAAACTGCACCCTGACTGGCTCTTCTCTTCCTTGTGACCCTTCTGTAAGGGGATGTCCAATTGTCTACAGGTGGGCTTTGGGTCTCCAGTCTGCTCCCCCTCATTCACATTGATGTGACTTTTTGTTCTGGGTCTTTGATGCCAATACCTGATCCCATCGACACCTCATGATCACACAGGCTGGTGTGCTTCTTCCATGTGGGCTTTGTTGCTTCTGAGCTAGATGGTCACTTGTTTATCTTCAAGCCTTTAAGACCCCAGACACTATATCTTTGATAGCCGGGCACCATCAGCTTTCTTAATGACATGTTAAGTATTAAGGTAGCAGATGGACATTGGGCCTCTACTCAATTACTTCCCCAATGCAAGAACACTTTGTTCTAATAATCTGGCATTCTGTGATGCTCACCTTCCCGACACAATCACTGAAGACAAAAGGTAGGATGATCTTTCTCAGACAAGGGATTCTCCTAATAACAGGAGCCAAGTGCATGAGGCAAGGTCATGTCATCCACACCTAACAGGAGCATTTTGGCTCTACTTTTCCAAGAGATATTTGTTTGTTCTTCGGGCAATTGATGGTACTTTGAGTACTTTTGTCCAGAGCCATAATTTAAATGCCTCAATACTTCTGTGCTCTTCCTTAGTCACTGTTCAACTTTCACATGCTTACAAGGTGATTGACAATACATAGATTGGGTCAAGCACAACTTACTCCTTAAATAACATCATGGCTCCTTTATAGTTTAAAGAGCTCTTGGGTAGCGGATTTGCTCAATGCAACGTGTCCTTAGATTTCTTGAATGCTGCTTCCATGAACATCGATTGCTGATCCAAGGAAAATAAAAAACAAAGGGCAGAAAGAACTAAGAAACTCCTGCAGAGGTGGAACAAGTTTCAAAAACAAGGTACCCTAATATATTATATTTGTAAGGTGACATTAATTATGGTATTTTTTTTTTTGCAAGTTGATGTGAATAGACGTTTGGAATAGCAGAGAGAGATCAGAAAGACCCGGGCATTCTTTATCTGGCACTGTCATTTTGCATCAATCAGGTAAGGTATTGGTAACAATAAATTGTCCTGAGACAACTCTTAATCTATGTGGGTAAACAAATTCTATCCCCCTCACACACCTTAGGCCACACTATGTACTAGTTCAGCTCCATGCATTAAAAACTTACTTCAGTGTGAAAGTCAATCTCTAATATTTTAGAAGACAATACAAGATAAAAGAGACGTCACCAAAGTTGTACATATATTGGCAATATATACGCGCTTGCATATTCATGAAAGTTTAGAATCAGTACTTTACAGAACTTTTCTACAAATTTTTATGTGAAAAAGAGAAATAATGTTAAAGGCAGGATGGACAAAGGACTTAAATGAGTAGTTCCCAGAAAAGGGAAAATTAGTTACTCGTAAACTAAGTAATATATTTTTCCCAGTAACAATCGTGAAAACACTTTGACATGATAATGGCACATCATTTGACACTTACCTATTTGGCAGAAGTTTAAAAAAAAAAGGACAAATTCTTATGTTGGCAGGAACATGGAGCAAGGGTATCAACTATACCAGTATCGAGTAGCAATTTCTATCTAATATCTCCTTTTCCCTGACCATCTTAGTTAGTCACCCTCTGGACTCAATACTCCCTGAATGTACCAGATAATTTCAGGACTTGACATCTTGTCTTGGTCTGTAATGCGGGAACTATTCTTTACCTCCATATGGCTACTTCTGTATTTATTCGAACGCGCACACATTCATCAAGGGCCCTACATATTTCTCGTATCCCACCTAGTGGAAAAGAAGTAAATATTTGTAGAATAAATGAGCTTCTGTTACAGAATTTTTATGGTATAATCTTGTGTTTCTATGTTGATAGTTTAATTAGGATTTTATTTGTTTGTTTGGTTTTCTATCACAGCTTATGTTGTCAGTTTTAACTTTACTACTTATTCAATATCCTTAAGCAAACTATTTAATTTCTGTGAGTCACAGTTTTCTTCTATGTAAAATGGGGACAATATTTGACCTAAAATCCAAGGATGCTACAAAGGACAAAAGAAGTACTTAGCTAATTATCGAGTGCAGGTCCAATGGGAGGAGGCCTGGGGTGCTATGGGCTGGACATCGGCCTGCTCACAACAAGGTCAGAGGCTCAAACCCATCAATCACTTCTTGGAGAAAGATGAAGCTCTCTGCTCCCCAAAAGAGTTACCATCTTGGAAACCCAAAGGAGCCTTTCTATTGGGGGCGAGAGAGTCCTTATATGTTGAAATCAGTTTGATGGCAGCAGATTTGGTTTGGGGTTTATTCAAATGTTAGATGCAACTATTTCCAGGGATACATTTCCAATAAAATTGAGTTGAAGTTAAAATCCTTTTCAAATATTTCGTACCCAACATCAACTCCCTGACTTCTATAAATGTTTGTTCCTGATTGGTACAAGGAGTTAACACATTTGACTGCTAATGGAAAAGTTGGAAGTTCAAATCCTCTTAGCAGGGCTTTAGAAGAGAGGCTTCCTAACCGGCTTTAGAAAAAGCAGCCAGGGAAAACCCTCTGGAGCGCAGTCTACTCGGCTCCACACTGGGCGGCCACGACTTGCAATTAATTCAAGGGAAGCTGGAAAAGCTTTTCTTGTAAAAGCTGTGCTTGGATACAGTACTTTTTCCCTGTGCCCCTTTTGCATTTTTTTTTTTTAGGCTTACCTCAGCGGACTCATGTTGTACTTGTCCTTTTGTGCTTGGCTTACTTTGCTCAGCATGGTTTCCTCCAGTTCTTCCCATGCAGCAATGTGCTTCCTGCGTTCATCACTGCTTTTTAGTGATGCATAGTACTCCATTGTATGTATGTACCACAGTTTTTTAATCCATTCGTCAGTTGATGGAAATTTGGGTTGTTTACAACTCCTTGTATTTGTGAACTAGGCACAATAAACATTGGAGCACAGATGTCTGGCCGTGATTTGTTTCTGGCCTATTCTGGGTAGATGCCCAGTAAGGGGATTGCTGGGTCGTATGGTAGCTCAATTTCCATCGGTTTTAGATATCGCCAAATCCATTTCCATAGTGGCTGTACATACCTACATGTCCACCAGCAGTGGATGAACGTTCCTATCTCACCACAGCCCCTCTAACACTTTTTGTTTTCTGATTTTTTAATTGGGCTGTCTTTGAGGGTGTTAGGTGGTATTTAATTGTTGTTTTAATTTGCATTTCTCTTATGGCTAATGATTGGGAACATTTCCGCATATGGTTATTGGCCATTCGGATTTCTGCCCCTGTGAAACGTCTGTTCAGGTCCTTTGCCTGCCTCCTCAGTTGTCAATTAGGTTTTTTTCTTTTGGGGAAGCTAGCAAAGTATTGTAGATTTTAGTAATAAGGCCTTTGTCTGATGTGTCATTGCTAAAGATGTTTTCCCAGTCTGTGGGCTCTCTTGTTACTCTATTGGTGAATTCTTTATATGTACACAAATGTTTTATTGTCAGTATATCCGACTTGCCAATTTGTGCCTCCTCTTTGTTTGTGTCCTTTCCTATTTCTGATAGCCTTTGTATTCCCTGTCCCAAAGTTCTCAGGTTGGTCCCAATTCCCCCATTGATGGCCCTAATAACTTAATGATGGGAAAATAGATCTTATATGTTTGTAGGTTTATTTGTAGGTTTAGTATTAAGTTAGCAGATGGACATTGGCCTCTACTCTAGTACTCCTTCAATGCAAGAACACTTTATTGTATTAAACTGGCATTCCATGATGCTCACCTTCCTGACACAATCCCTGAAGACAAAGTGGGTGCATAAGCAAATGTGGGGAAGAAAGCTGATGGTGCCCGGCTATCAAAAGATATAGCATCTGTGGTCTTAAAGGCTTGAAGATAAACAAGCGGCCACATAGCTGAGAAGCAATAAAGCCCACATGGAAGAAGCACACCAGCCTGTGTGATCATGAGGTGTCAATGGGATTAGGTATCAGGCATCAAAGAACAAAAAATCATATCATTGTGGATGAGGGGGAGTGCAGAATGGGGTCCCAAAGTCCATTTGTAGGCAACTGGACATCCCTTACAGAAGGGGTGTGGGGAGGAGATCAGCCTGTCAGGGTGCAGGGTAGCAACAATGAAACATACAACTTTCCTCTAGTTCTTAAATGCTTTCTCCCCACCCACTATCATGATCCCAATTCTACCTTACAAATCTGGCTAGACCAGAGGATGTACACTGGTACAGATACGAACAGGAAACACAGGGAATCCAGGACAGATAAATCCCTGAGGACAAGTGGTGAGAGTGGTGATACCAGGAGGTTGGAGGGAAGGTAGGGCAGAGAGGGGGAACCGATTACAAGGATCTACATATAACCCCCTCTCTGGGGGATGGATAACAGAAAAGTGGGTGAAGGGAGACATCAGATAGTGTAAGACGTGGCAAAATCATAATAATTTATCAATTATCAAGATCAAGGGTTCATGGGGTGGGGAGGGAGGGGAAAATGAGGAGCTGATACCAAGGGCTCAAGTAGAAAGTAAATGTTTTGGAGAATGATGTGAGCAACAAATGTACAAATGTGCTTGACATAATGGATGGATGTATGGATTGTGATGAGTCATATGAGCCCCCAATAAAATGATTTAAAAACATAAAAAAAGTTTAAAAAAAAGTTATGATAGCACTTATGTAAATTTTATTCCATCTGATCAGATGATACACTCTGAGTGGACTATTTCATGCATGGCTCTATCTCCTCATCTATAAAACTTTGTCAAGGGCTAATGAGTGAGTTAATATTAGGGCAAAAAGTATCAACTATAACAAAATAAGGTATTAAGTATTTTGGACGATGACTTAGTACGTAGATGGCCACGGAGTGGGGAAAAAGTCAAGAAATTGTGTTAGAGATCCTCTCACCCCTAATCATTCCACAGGGAATCACATCTTGTATCCATCTCTCTCACGGAGACCATGGACTCTCACGGGTTCTGGTTGCAATCTAGATACTGGCAACCAGCCCTGCAGTTTCTGCCATTAGTTATTGTTTCAGCCACCATTAATTAGAACAGAAGAGTCCTGGTGTCATCTCATGCTACAAGTTGAGCTACTAAACCCAAAGTATGGAATTACAACTCACCAGTTACTCCACGGGCCAAGGAGAAGGCTTTCTGCTTCAGTAAATATTCACAGCGTTGGAAACCCAAAGGGCGAGGTCTACCCTGTCCTGTAATGGGGCTGTGGATCAGAACTGACTTGATGTCAGTGAGTTTGTCTTGTCTGTTTTTTAAAATCAGAAACATAAGCCCATTAACATAAAATGGATACGTTGGACTCCTCTAATGTGGCCTTCATTTTGTCCAAACCCAGAATACAACAGCCGAGTATAAGTCAAGTCTGTGGAGTTAAACCCACTCAGTCCAATTCTCATCAAACCCACACTTTACTTTTTCACCTTTTTCAGCTCACCCTTCATCTATGCAATGAAGCTAAAAATAGAACGGGACTCATTTGACCATTTCATAATAAATGACCCCGAAATGTCAGGCTCTGTAGTAGTGCCTAGCTTATATAGCAAATGCTCAAATATTGTTAGATGATAATGTTGTTTATGGTTGTTTTTTTATTATTGCCATCTTTATGTACTTTGGACATCTTGTCAGGAGAGACCAGACCCTAGAGAAGGACGTCATTCTTGGTAAAGTGGAGGGGAGTCAGTAGAGAGGATGGCCTTCAAGGAAATGGGTTGACGCAGTGGCTGAACAGTGGGCTCAAGCATAGGCACACTTTTGAGGGTGGCAGAGGACCGGGCAGTGTTTCACTCTGTTGTGCATGGGGTTGCTATGGGTCAGAACTGAGCTCATAACACCTAAAAATGACAGCAGGTGCCTTTTGAAGACTTGAAGAAATCATGAATTATATATACACATTTATACATATGTATATATAGAGATGTAATACCTATCACATATAATTCAAGTGTTTTTCCAGATCATGTATGGCTTATATTTTGTGTACGATTATTTTTATAAGTTAAGGTTTCTCAGATCAGAGAAGACTCGGGAGTCCTTTGAGATCCTCTTCTCCGACAGTCTATCAAGGCAACCATCCCCAGAACGGCTGGGCCTTTTGTCACTTCCAAGTGGCTGGAGCCTGAATCAACAAGTGACATGTGAAGTGTTTCACCCATGATGTTGTGTCTGTTGCCTTCACGATAGAGCAGACAATCTGCATTAGAAACTGAGAGTAACGTCTAGCAAACCGTAAATGGCAATGACGTTCCATTTCGCGCGTTACTATATTTCATTTAATGGTGCACTCTGATTAGTGCAAGCGATTTTCCCAGGACAATGAGAAT
Source organism: Echinops telfairi (assembly GCF_000313985.2). NCBI lineage: Eukaryota > Metazoa > Chordata > Mammalia > Afrosoricida > Tenrecidae > Echinops > Echinops telfairi. The sequence goes on from NW_022106471.1 coordinate 14,461,617, forward strand.
ATGCTGAGTTCATTAGCCTTATGTTTTCCATATTGTTATATACTAGACACACAACAACGAGATGAAAGGAATGTGTGTGTGTGGGGGGGGAGTCCTTCCTCTTTAGCACGCTTCATCTTCCCTAGGGCGTTACGACTTGGGCTTCATCCGGGAGATTTCAAATTCTTCTGGAAAGTATATGGCTGTATTACATTATAAAGAAGTCCAGATAATGGTAGAAACGCAATTTTTTGAAGTGCTTGTTTCAAGGAATGGTTTTATGACATCATTATGGCTTTAATGGTTATGATAGTAACCTATAGTAGTTATGGTGGTGCCTGTTGTTAGGGACCATCTAGTTGGCTCAGATTCGTACAACACAACAAACATTGCCAGGTCCCACGCCATCCTCACAACTGTTGTTATATTTAAGACTGTTGTGAAAGTCACAGCGTCAATCTGTTTAGCTGATCCTCTACTTTACCAAACACAATGCCTTTCCCCAGAGACTGGTAACATGTGTCCAGTGCGTGAGACAAACTCTCGCTAGCCTCTGTTCTAAGGAATATTTTGGCTGTAGTTTCTCGAAGACAGATTTCCTTGTTCTCCTGGTAGTTCCCAGCATCCTTCACTCACAGCATATTTCCAGTGTATCAGTTCTTCTCCGGGCTTCCTTACTCCTCGCTCAGTTTTCCCATGGATATGATGCTATTAAAAAGACCTTGGCTCTTCAACACTTCATTTTTGCTCTTCAATACTTTAAAGAGGTCTTTCCCAGTGTATTTGCCCAATGCATAATATAATTTCCATTAAGTCAATCAGCTCCACAAGGCCACTTTAGAGTGTGGAAAAGCAAAAAGATTACTTCGCGGACTAAGATGCACCTGACTCAACCCAGGATATTTTCAATGGCCTCATTTGCATGTGGCCGTAAGACACCGACTAAAGAAGGAGCCATGCATTTGACTGGTGGTGCTGGAGAAAACATTGAAATTGCTGTTGAAAGGACAACTGGTCTGTCTTGGAAGAATTGGGCAGAGTGCTCTTTAGAGGCCAACATGGTGAGACTTTGTCTTAGCGTGCACACTTTGGACATGCTGTCAGGAGCTAGCGGTCCCTGGAGAAGGCTGTCATGTTCGGTAAAGTGGTGGGGCGTGGAGGATAAGGACGGGCCTCAACAAGACAGCTGCAGCACTGGGCTCCAACAAAGGGACAGTTGTGAGGACGGCACAATTTTGTTGTGTTGTGCGTCAGATTGCCAGGGGTTGGAGCCGACTCCATGGCACCTAATGACCACAAGCAACATTATGTCATTCGATCTCGTCCCATTACTCCCACGAGCGTTGGTTGTGGGACGAAGCAAAAGGAAGTCCTGGATAACTTCATTTTGGTTCATTTTTCATGATACTTTCTATTTGAGAGGATGTTTATGTTCTTTTATTGTAATCCATCCTGAGGGCTGTAATCTTTGATTCCATCAGTAAGTGCTTTCTTGGGGTCCTCTTCCATTCCAGAACACAAGGCTATGTCATGTGTGTATCACAGGCTGCTAGTGAGATAACCTCCATTCCTGAGGGCACACACACATTGAATCCGTAAAATGAGGGGATTCAACCCCGAGGAACACGCTTCACTGGTTTAAACCATGCAATATTGCCTTATTCTGTTTAAAAGACCATCTCTTGATTTATTCAGACTCCACATGAACAAAGTTAAGTGTCTTGAAATTCCAATTATTGGTGAAGATAGCTATAGTTCTTTATTAAAAAATAGTTTTGAAGCAGTCACATGATTTTGCACATTTGATAAAACAGAGCTAAATATCTTTCTGGTATTCTCTGCTTTCAGCCACGCTCCATCTGCATTCAGCAATGATCTCCCTCATTCTACATCTTCTTATGAGTCTAGTGTGAATTTCTGGCAGCTCCGTTTCAATGTACTGCTGTGGCTATTTTTAAAGCACTGTTTTACACTTATGTGGTATTTCTGCATGCTGTTGGGTCACCTTTCTTTGGAATAGGTACAAATGTGACCCTCTTTCAGTCAGATGGCCAGGTGGCTTTCTTCTAAATTTCTTGGCATGGAATTCATTTGTGGAAACACCTCAATGGTATTTTGTCAATTCTTGAAGCCTTGTTTTTTGCTAAAGTCTTCATTGCAACTTGCACATTTTCCTTTAATACCATTGATTTTTTAACCATATGCTACCACTTGAAATGGTGGAATGTCCACCTGTTCTTCTCATACAGTGATTCTGTGTATGTTTTCTATCTTCTTTTAATGTTTTTGGCTTCATTTAATATTTTCCCAGGGAACCTTCAGTGTGGCTACTTGAGGCTTGAAATGTTTCTTCAGCTCTTTCTGTTTCCAATATACTGAACATATTCTTCCTTTTTTTACACTTAAAATAATCATTTTATTGGGGGCTCATACATCTTTTATCATAATTCATACATCCATCCATTGTGTCAAGCACATTTGTACATTTGTTGCCATCATCATTTTAAAAATAGTTTCTTTCTACTTGAGCCCTTGGTATCTGCTCCTCATTTTTTCCCATCTGACCCCATCCTCCCTCCCTCATGAACCCTTGATAATTTATAAATTATTAGTATTTTGTCATGTCTTACACTATACAATGTCTCCCTTCAATTACTTTTCTGTTGTCTGTCCCCCTGGGAGAGGGTTATATGTAGATCATTTTGATCAGCTCCCTCTTTCTCTTCCCACTTTCTCCTTCCCTTCCTGGTATCGCTACTCTCATTATTGGTCCTGAGGGGTTTATCTGTCCTGGATTCCCTGTGTTTCCAGCTCTGATCTGTACCAGTGTACATCCTCTGGTCTAGCTGGATTTTTAAGGTAGAATTGGGGTCATGATAGTGGTGTTGGGGTGGAAGCATTAAATGACTACAGTGTATGATTCATTGGTGCAATACTGCACCCTGAATGGCTTATCTATCATTTGAGCATTCTGTTAGGTCACTTTTCTTTGTAATGAGTACAGATATAGATCTCATCCATTCAGTTGGTCAAGTGGCTGTCTTTCAAATTTCCTGGCATATAGAGTAAGTGCTTCCAATGCTTTATCAGCTTATTGAAACATTTCAATAATATTCCATCAATTCCTGGAAACTTGTTTTTGGATAATGTTTGCAGTGTAGCTTGAACTTCTGTCAATATCATTGGCTTTTGATCATATTCTGTCTCTATAAATGATGGAATATTGTCCAATTTTTTCTATTACAGGGACTATTTTTTTACATCTTCTTTTGATATTCCCTGCCTCATTCAATATTTTTCTCATAGAATCTATCAATATTGCAAATCAAGACGACATTTTTCTTATGTACTTTCAGTTTAAGTTATACTGAACATGTTCTTCCTTTTTGGTTTTCCGTCCCTAGGTCTTTGCACAATTCAATATGATATTTTGCTTTGTCTTCCCAAGTTGACCTTTGACATTTTCTGTTCAGCTCTTTAGCTTCACCATTTCTTCCAGTTGTCTTAGCTACTCTATGATTAAGAGCAAGTTCCAGAGTCTCTTGTGACATCTGCTTTGATCTTTTTCTTCTTTCGTGTCTTTTTAGTAATTTTGACTTCTTCATGAGTGATGTTCTTGTTGTCCTCTCTCAGCTCAGGAGATCTTCTGTCATTAGCGTTTAGTGCAGCAAATCTTTTCTTAAGATGTTTTTGAAATTCAGTTGGAATATACTCAAAGTTATCTTTTGGCTCTTGTGGACTTATTTTAATTTTTCTCGGCATCACTCTGAACTTACATATGAGCAATTGCAAAGTGGAGATTTGATACAGATATCTAAATTGACTTTCATCTCTTCAGTCAACAACGGTAGAATTATAGGAGTAAGTTGAATAATGTGTTAAGTTGCCACATATAACATCATGTGCCACTTATAACATAATGTGGTCTGTTCCACAGTTAGCTGCTACCCTTGTTTTAGCTGTTTATTTTGAGCATCTTCATCATTTCTTCCTGCCTGTACAGTCAACCCAATTTCTGTGTCTTCTGTCTGGAGCAGTCCATATTTTGTGTTGTTGAAAAAGGTGTTGGTGATGAAGAAGTTGTTGGTCTTCTTACATTCTCTCATGTGATTTCCATCTTCGTTTCTATCATGCAGACCATATTTTCCAACTATTGAAATACTGTTCCTTCTTCTCCTTTGCTAACTTTGAACTCCAATGAGCAATAATTATTAATGAACCTGATTGCACATTTGACCAATTTCAGATTGAAGGCATTTGCAGAATTCTTCAATTTCTCAACACTGGCCTTTGTGGTTGATACATACATTTGAATAATACTGGTATTTATTGGATTTCCTTGAATTGGATCGATCTAATCCCATAACAGACAATTTTGTACTTAAAATGTTCTTTTTCATATTGAATGCAATGCCATTCCTCTAGATTGTGTCATTCCCAGCATAATAAACCATGAGTTTCTGATTCAAAATGGCCAATAGCTATTTCACCTCATTGACACCTAGTATATCAATCTCTGTGTTCCATTTACTTTTTGATGACTTCATACTTTGTACACTCCAATCTGATTAGTAGGTTCTTGCAGCTAGTTCTTCTTATTTTGATTTATCTCCCATCAGCAAATTAAGATCTCAAAGTCTTTCTTCCCGTGGGCTTTCTTCTATCCTCATTCTTAAAGACTCACAGTTGAGAGGCAGTGTTTCCTCTGTCATATTTTGAGGGTCTTCTAACCCGAGGAACTCACCTTCTGGCCGTATCTCTGACAATGTT
>NW_022106471.1:14467325-14477000 GCF_000313985.2 Echinops telfairi
CATTTAGAACACTTAGATTCGTGGGCTTTAAAAGTATGACCTCCACTGAATCACAACCATTTTTGGAATGCAGCATGGACCAAGAGCAGCTCTCTCTTGATTAGCGAGGAATCTCTTGTAGAACATTTGGGTGGCGAATGCTCTGTGCTACAACTCCTCAGTACTGGATTGGTTTATTCTACAAGCCAGCACAGAACCCAGGCTTCTGTGAAGTGAGACAATTTATGTAATACAAGTTATATTTCTTGACTGCTGTCCTTCTGATTTCTCATGTTAGACTTATTAAAATGAATGAATTTAGTTTATCTTTTTTTTAACTGAGTGTTATCTCGGAATTTTTTTTTAAAAAGAGCAACTTACTCTAAATTTAATATTCCCTAGATAAGACTGAAAAAAATAACTCTGTACAATTTAGCTTTAGAAAAAGCATCCACATGTTTGGAGCATAAAATTCTTTCTTTTGTTGGGCTGCTCAATTCAGTAAAAACATTTCAATGGTACCTCTTAAGTGTAGCATCACTTAGAATACTGGAAGCTGCCCAGAATGTGGGGCGTGGGGTGGGGGGAGGAAAGGAGAATAATTTATATTTAATTGGTCTAAACCTACTTTTCCTAGGTCAATAGGAAGAGAAACCAGCAGCATTAATCAAGATAAAATTATCAGCTGATTAATCAGTATTCCAATTACTGTGTAGTTCTTTACCTTTTCAGTTTTAATTACTAAACCTCATTGTCTTTTCCATATGGCCAGCATGAATTCATGCAGTATTTTTTTTTACCTTGGAGTAATCATTAAGATAAAAAAATATACATTCTAGATATTAAAATATCAAATGTAAGAGATTGCTAGAACAGCTTAAGAATTTAAGAATCCTCCCCACCCAATGAGTACAAATAAGCTATTAGATAATCTATGAAAATAATGATAAATTTATAAACAGGCAAATAATGTTAGTGTGCAATATAACTGTGGTTGAGAAACCTCTGTGTAACAGAGGTGGGTCTTGTCAGTTGTAGGTTCCCAAGTGAAGTGATTTAAAATTTATCTGAATCCAATTTCAGTTCAACATAAACTGGGAAATACACTGGGGACTTTAAAGTCCATTGTTTTTGAAGAAGGCTTGACTCACCCTTTGTAGAAGTCTTGACTAGAGACAGATGCGCCTCCTGGAAGGGTATTGCTACGAGTGGAGAATGTTTAGCAGCACCCCCCCAACCCCACCCCATGATATGCCAATAGAAACACTGCTCTGCTCATCTTCTCTGCTGTAGGGATCTTAGCAAACAAATGTCTCCAGACAGTGCCAGCTGCCCCAGAGGAACCAGATGTTGACCTCCATCCCACTGAGAGCCAGTGACCTGACAATATGGCCCAAAGGAAAAGCCTGATCTTAAAACAGGTGTAGAGGGTCCTATGGACCACACCCTTGCCAGATGAGTACGATTTTCCCACAAGTCATCTCTCCATGGAAACTACTTTTGATGCTCAAATTTTCAGAGACTTCTGATAAAATGATACTCTCATGAGAACAGCATAACCATTTCTCACTGAGCACATCTAGGGCAGGCACTGTTTGAAGGTGTGTACACGTCGTGCCTTTTAAAATCTGTTCAGCAGTTTATGAAGTAGGCTTCCCTATTTTGTGGAGTTTAGGAAATTTAAATGGTGCCCCAAGTCAATGACATCTTCTTCACCTCACTTGGTAGAATATAAATAATAAAAACAACAACCTCCCTGAGGAATAAGTTTGGGTTTCTAAGAAGGTGAGATGAATTTCCTTTTGGAAATGGTTTGGAATTTTAACTATATTGTTACTTGTTTTAATCTGTGATCTACTAAGGATATTAATATAAAATATTTGGGTTTCATTTAAAAGATTATCTTAAAATTCCTAATTGGACATGCTTGAGGTTTTACTGAAAAGTTGTTTGAGGCTTGGTTATGGCGACATGAGCCCTGGTAGTATCCTGATACCTGCTGGGCTGCTAAACACAGATACGCAGTTTGCAACCACTTGGTGCCCCATGGGAGAAAGATAGGGCTTTCTACTCCGGTAAACGATTGCAGCCTTGGAACCTCCCAGGGGCAGTTCAAATCCACTTGTGTTAGGCCGCTGGGTTGACTAGAGGAACAAGTCCAGTGTCACTTATGTAGGTATAAAAAAAAGACTTTACACCAAGAAGTAATCATATAGCAAGAACACACCCTAGCCCAGTCCAACTCAAATCCCTAAGTCCCACTTCAGACCCATGCAATCGCAGGCAGTAATGTAGAATAAGGAAGATTACAGGCCCATCAGCGCAAAGCCCTATGGGTGCAAGGTCATGGGTGCAAGGAGAAACCTGGCAGGGCTCTCACAGCATCCTGGGTAACCAGTAGGTAGGAAGGTAAAGGCAGGGAGAGAGGCACCATCAGGATGTGAACTGCTTGACAGGTTGAATACCACCCCTACACTTTTATACAGCTACAAATTGACGTAAAAGTATGTGACTCCCACACTGACCTTACAGGGCTGCTGTGAGTGGGCATGGACAGGATGGTAGTGAGAGAGGGTAGTAAGATGAACATTGCACCTAACTGGAAGGTGGATTTCTCTAAAATGAAGAACATTTTCTCACAAATCTTCATGCCTCCTTTCCTCTGATATTTCCTTTCCTCCTCCTTTACTTTCCTTTTATGCACATATTTTGTAAAATACTGTGTGATAGCTATTATGCATTACTCATTGCTAAAATTGAAAAACCATTGGGTTTTGCTACCATTTTAAAATAAATGGCTTGCACACTAATTAATTCTATTTTCGTGCTCCTAAGGCACACATATGAATACTGATGCGGTAAAGAATAATTTGTATTTTGGCTACCTTATTCAAATATAAGTATATGTTACACATTTATGTGGGATTAACATTTTCCCTCACCTATAAACATAATTAAAAATAAATGTTTATATTTGAGTTTAAAACTTATATCGTCTAAAGTGTCTATCATAGATTTTTCACTGACTTGTGACTTCCCTTTGCAGACAAACACATGTGAAATATTAGACTTAGCGTGCACAACTGCTCCTCAGAGCGTGTATTCCAGCAGCATTTCCTATTCTTAAAGACCCGGTCTGATTAGGTATATGACTCTCACGTGTCAAAGGTTAACTTCCCATCGATATTGATTCAACAGCAATCATGTTCTGATCATCTTTTAAGTGTATCACAATAACAACACTAATTTCTTTTTAATTCTTTATGAGGAAAAATATTTGCAGAAGTGGAAAATAAATGAATCTATACCTCTTATTTTGAGATACTGGTAGATTTTAGTGCCAACTGTATTTCATGTAATAGTTTATGCATTTTTAAATGTAAGGTCGTGGGAAAATGGGTGGACTTCTGTCTAAATTATAAAAGGAAAACAAACTTAGAAAGTAAATTACTGCCTGAACATAATGGAAGACCAGGCCAATTACCTCAGTCCTTCATTGCAATGAATTAAATGGTCGCTTCTGAAACAGTATTTTAATTATGAGGAGCATGTTCTGCAGATATCTGCTTCATTATCTTGACCAGAACGTGGGGAAACATGTACAACAATTGGACACTGCAGGTGTGAGGTGTACTGATGTACTGCAGTAGCATTCGGCCATCAGAGATCATGCTTGTGGAGCTTACCGAAATATATAAAATACATCAGAACAAAGTGTATCCAACAGAAGAATGACCAAAGGACGAGGATTGACATGTCATTACAGCAAGAAAGCCAATTAGCCGGTACATTTAAAGAAAGCAGAAAGCGTGCACCATCCCATTGGTGAGCAAGGAATTGCGACATAAACTACATTTGAGGATCTCATCCTTAACCATTAAATTAGCAGAGCTGTTTGAAATAATGACAAGTCAGTATACTTTTCTTCAGGTCAGTGGACAGTATGTTTGATAGTTTAAATTTAGAAATACAGTGTTACTTGGTTCTAGGTATTTTGTGTTTTGGAATCTTGCTGAAGGTAATGCTATTTATAGCTCATTATATGACAGCAGCAAAACTGTCATCATTAGAATATCAAAATTTTACAACGCTAGTAAATTAGCTGGTTTACGCAGAAATCATAAATGGCTACCGGCATCAGATAAGGACAGACAACCCATCATAGACAGCCAATTGCATACACGATGTTGGTGGTATACGCCATTGCCGTTGGTTCCAGTTCATAGCGACCATGTATACAGCAGCAGGAAACGAGGCCCAGTCCTGGCCACTCCTAGTCCTTAGTGTATTCAGTCTCCTTGCTCAGGCCCTGTGTCAATTCCTCTCCAGAAGGGTCTTCCTCCTCGTTTGCGGAGCCTCTCCTTTGCCAAGCATGACGTCCTTCTAAAGGGAATGGGCTCTCTTGATAATATGTCTAAAGTCTGTGAGATAAAGTCTCACATCCTTCCTTCTAAGGAGTTTTCTAGCTGTACTTTTTCCAAGACAGATTTGCTCCTTCTCTGACAGGGCTTGGTAAGATCAGTATTCTTCACGAGCGCCATAATTCAAATGCATGCATTATTCCGTGGTGTCCTTTATTCATCACCCAGCTTTCACATGCCTCTGGAAACCCACTGACGTCAAGTTGATTCAAACACATAGCCATCTCTCGGGACAGAGCAGGGCTGCCATTCGGGTTTTCTGAGACCTTAAATCTGTACAGGAACAGACAGCCTCATCTTTCCCTCAGAGTGGGGGTTGGGCTCGAATTGCTTACCTTCTGGTTGGCAGATGAGTGTGTAGCCCACTGCATCACCAGGGTTCCCTCCCAGGAACAGGAGGTCATTGAAAATGCCATGGGTTGGGCCAAGCTCAACTTAGTTTTCAAAGTGACATCCTTGATCTTTCACACTTTAAATAGACTGTTAGCAGTACACTCACCCAATACAAATTAAATCCATCTGTGGCTTGAGAAAATGGAGACCTTCACTATCAACAGAGAAAGGCCAGCAGTCCACTGTGGAACAAGCTATCGTTGCTCATATGAAAGTTTAAGTTCAATCTAGAAAAAGTAAAGTAAGTCCACAAGAATTCACATATGACTTTGAGTATAATACACCAGAATTTAGAGACTGTCTCAAGGAGAAATTGTTCATTGAATTTTAATGATCATAGACCACATGATTCATTGTACGACATTAAGGAAGAAAGCAAAAGGTCATTAAAAATAACAGGAAAGACAGAAAAAGCCAAAAGAGATATCAGAAGAGCTCCTGAAGCTTAAGCTTCAATCCAGGGAAGCTAAAGTGATGAGAAGTAAAGATGAAGTAAAAAACCTGATCAGAAACTGTCCAAGGACAGCTCCAGGAGACAGAGTAGTAGAATTAGTAAAATGTGTTCTATTTAAATGTCCTGGGGTCATAACCAAAATGAATCCATGCTCCATATTTTTTAAGCTGAAAGGAGTTAAGAAAAAAATTCAAGCCTTGAGTTGCAATTATGAATGACTCAATGGGGATAGTATTAAATGATGCAGGAAACAGAAAAAGAAGATGAAACAATCCACAGAGTAACTGTACCAAAAACATTTGGTAGGTGCTCAGCTGTTTCAAAAGGCAGCAGGTGATTAAGAACCAAGGGAAGGAAGAAGTGCTAGCTGTACTGAAGGTTTTGGCAACAAACAAGGCTCCAGGAATCGATGAAGTCCTCGTTCAGATGTTTCAGCAGAATGATGCAATGCGGGAGGGCTCCGTCGTCTATACCAAGAAATTTGGGTGACAGCTATCTAACCATCTGACTGGGAGAAATTCATATTTGTGTCTTTTCCCAAGTTACTGACACAATAAAGTGCTGCAATTATGGAGCAATATCATTACTATATCATGCAAGTAAGATATTGCAGAAGATCATTCTAAACGTAATGCAGTAGTATACAGACAGAGAACTGCCAGAAACTCCAGCAGGATTTAGAAGAGGATGTGGCTGGGAGGACAACGTCGCTGAGATGAGATGGATCTTTCCTGTGCTGACCTGGCCATGGAAAGGTAGATGTGATGGGTAGGCTTTATGTCAACCAAGGTGGGCAGGATCCTCAATAGTTTGGCAGTTAATCAACTCCATGCTGAAATATCCTCTGGGAAGAGGAGTAGGGAGGAGTGCAGTCACCTTATTCGGGTTACGGCCATGAATTATGGAATTGTATTAGGATCACAATGTGAACAATCTGCAGAAAGAGGCCATTCTTTGGGATTTTTAACAATGTTTAAATATTGATGATGTGAAGTAATTATTACAGCAAAATATTTGGGATATTCTGTAGAAATGCTTTTTGCAAATGTGAACAAAGAACATACCATGTACTAATTACACATGATATTGTATCCTACCTTGACTAGGTTAAATCAAGAAATATTAATTTTGTTCATTTATGTTGTTGTCTATCTCCGTGTGTATCTGGGTGTGGAAAGCGGCGGCACACTTGGCTGCTAACGGACAGGTTGGAGGCTCAAGTCCACCCAGAGTTGCCTAGAAAGGAAGACCGGGGGACAAATTTCTGAAAGATCACAGCTCTTCTCAGTCCTACAGAACACGATTCCATCTTCACCCCGATGGCCTCACCAGGAGTGACAATCAGATGGGCAACAACGTTGATCTCAGGCTTTAAAAGTCAGTGAAGTGCAGGATATTTTGTTAAATGTGGAGGTGGCAAGAAGAAGAAGTTTAACACTTATAGAATATGTGGATTAAGCCCCACCTATTAATGAATGTGGATAATATAATATATAGATATCGTACCTTGAATTTCTCAGTCCATCATTTTAGGTCTGTGTTGCTAGCCTTGCTTTACGGAAGCTCTGGTGGCTGTGGCAGGTAGGCATTGGGCCGTTACTAGCAAAGTCAGATGTTTAAATCCACCGACCAGTCTACTGAGAAAGATGAGCCTGCCAGCTCTCATAGAGATTTACAGCCTTGGAAACTTCTTTTGGATCTTTCTGCATCAGAATGGTCTCAGTGGCAGTAGGCTTCATTTAACAGGTGAGGACGGAGATGCTTGAAGAGCAGCAGGTGTGACCGCTAGAGAGGAGATGAAGCCAAGGTTCCATAGACATCCTCACCCTTTACGGAAATCCGACTATCCGCCTCACATATGCATAGCTTCATATATAAAGCTATGCATGTGCCCATAGAAGCAACAGTCAAGAGTCAAACAATGCATTGGGAAAATATGCTGCAAGAACCTCCTTAAAGCAATCAAAAGCAAAGATGTCTCTTGGGGGACTAAAATACAATTAGCTCCCAGCCATGGTATTTTCAGTCACCTCATACGCATTAATAAGGAAGATGGAAAAAAAATACATGTATTTGAATGATGACACTGGAGAATACCGACTCTACCAGGGACTGCCAGAAGAATGAATACATGCAATGTATGTCTGGGCAGGAGCCAGAATGCTCCTTGGAAGTGAACATGGTGAGACTTCCTCTTCTGTAACTTGGACTTGTCATCAGAAGGATCATTTCCTGAAGAAGGACATCTTGCTTGGTTGAGAGTCAGTGAACGAGGAAGACCCACAATCAGCACAGAGGCCACCACATGGGTTCCAGTGTAGCAACGATTGTGAGGACGGCACAGAGGAGAGCAGTATGAGATTGTCTTGCATGGAGTCGCTCTTCCTTGAAGCACACCCCACAGGATTTGGAAGCAGCATGGGTGGTGTAAGCATGAGCATGCGCCTTTGGCTGGGAGCCACAGTTCAGCAGTTTGGAGACACAGCCGTCTCTGGGGAAAGGACCACAGGCTGAGAAACCGTATGGCAAATGCCGCTCTGTCCCATAGGAGCGCAATGAGTTCTAACTGACTCGATGGCAACAGTAGGACAACATGGCATTTTAAAGTCCCCGCAGTATGAAAAAGGAGCTCTCATAGGGCTGGGCTTCAGAAGCAAGGCCGGCAGTTCAAATCCCCAGATTCTCCAAGGGAGAAGAGGTTTTCTGTTCCCATAAAGATTTAGTCTCTAAAACCTTATAGAGCAGTGGTTCTCAACCTCCCTAATGCCGCGACCCTTAATACAGTTCCTCATGTTGTGACCCCCCCAACCATAAAGTTATTTTCGTTGCTACTTCATCGCTGTAATTTTGCTACTATTATGAATTGGGCGACCCCTGTGAAAGGGTTATTCGATCCCCAAAGGGGTCACAACCCACAGGTTGAGAACCGCTGTAATAGAGTAAGCTGTGAGTTGCAATAGAGTCAATGGCAGCCCAGAGGGTTTTGTTTCTTGGCATTATGAAAGTGAAAATCCTGTCATCTCATATTTTGATATTTGATAGCTCATCAATGGGGTTGAAATAGTTTTGAAATGCAAAATTTAGTTTCAAGTGGCCGAGCATCACCAAGCTCAGTTCTTTTCACACGTCCTGCAGCATTGGTGCCAACATCAGTCATCGGTTCAACGGGCGTGTCTTGGGTATTTATCCCAACAGATTAATGTACATGTAATCACTGTGCCCACTCTGAAGCCGACTTCCTCTCTCTTTCTCATTGTGACCATTATACTTTTCCCAACACAGCATCGATCGAGCTCTTTCACCCTCATGTATAGAACACATGTGGTGGATGGGATTTAGAGGCCCAGCTGTCAGTCCTTTACACAGCTGTACCTTTCACTGTCTGTGGCCTTCCGGATTTCGTTTCAATCATGGTTGAATCCTTGGATCTCAGTGGTAACTTCTTTCTAAATGTGTGCAAGGAAAGGGAATGAATTTCAGCTGGTTTGACCATGTCTTCACGTGTTCGGAACCTTGATGAAACAGGAGTTTTGGGTGCTTTCGCAGGGATACGAATCAGGCAGATTACATTCTCCTGCCTTTGGTCTCTCAGCTCAAACTCTGCTCGGGAACCCCTTCATTACCACCCTATGTGTTTTAGACGCTGGAGTGTGGGCGCAGAGCAGAACTGACAATTCACTCGGTGCTTCAGGTTGGTTGGTTGGTTGGTTTTCTGAAGTAAAGTGAGCTGAATTTTGGGCTTGATTGATTTAATATTCAGTCCCTCTGCTGGCGTGTGCTCAATCTGCAGTGACCACTTAAAGAAGAGCGTGAGTACTTATAAGGACTGCACACACACTGGTCAGTGAACGTACTGATGAGCAAAAGGTGAGTGGGTTGGTGATAAATGAGAGACAAGTACCTTTGTTTCAATATTTATCGAGGATTGTTTTGAATGAAGTGCTCTGTCAAGAGTGGAAATACTGCTCTGTTTTTCCCTCCCTCTTCATAATCCCTCTAGCGGGTCAAGTCTCTGTCTGTGGCTTTATCCTCCTTGCTTGGAGATCTTGGCCAAGGGCAGACGCCTCACCCCCGTTATCAATTGAGGATTGGATGGGGTTTCCTGGAGTAGGACGGCAGAGAGGTCCATCACTCTGCCACATAGGGAGGGGTGCCTCACAAGAGACTGGGAAACCATAGTCGATCAAATGGGAGAATCTACATCTTTGGTGGGTTTTGGAAAGTACAGTTGTGGGTGGCATCATACACCATGCCTTCCATGTGGAAACATGAAGAATACTGAAGTAAACCAATGCCCCGACATGTTCCCTCTTTCTCCGCAGGAAAAACTTCCTGTGTGAGGCTCACGTTGGATATTGTGAGCTCTGGGAATCCACGTCCACCATGAGCAGGGGCAGTCGATCTGTTTCTAGTTGCCCTGTGGAGTCT
>NW_022106471.1:14477146-14479642 GCF_000313985.2 Echinops telfairi
ATTATAGTTCTAATAGCTGTGTGAGATGGACGGCACAGGCCTAAGCCGAGCCTTCCTGGGTGCAAATGACTAACCAGCTTGAATGCGAACGAAAAGGCTGGAGATTGGAGTCCACTCAGAGGCACGCAGAAGAAAGGCCTGATCATATGCTTTAAAAAAGTCATCAAAAACCCTGTGGAGAACAGATCTACACACACACACACACACACACACACACACACACACACACACACGGGGTTCCCGTGAGCTGGATTTAAGCTCAATGTGAAGAAAACAAACATGCTCACAACTGGACAATGGGCACCATCAAGATCAACGGAGACAAGATTGTCAAGGATTTCATTTTCCTTGGATCCTCAATCAACAGTCTCAGAAGCAGCAATCAAGAAAACAAACGTCGTATTGCATTGGGCAAACATGCTGCACAAGACTTCTTTAAAAAGCAGAAAAAAATGTCACTTGGAAAACGGAGATGTGCTTGACTCAAGCCGCAGTATTCCAGTCACCTCACATGCGCGTGACAGTGGGGCGAGAGTGAGGAAGACTTCACACACACAGGTGCAGGTGAATGCCGAGCATCCCGCGTGCTGTCAGAGGAATGGACACAGCTGTCTTGGAAGGATAGCCAGCACGCTTCTCAGAAGCCAAGGTGATGAGATTGCATCTCTGTACTTTGGACATGTTGTCAAGAGAAACCTATCTCTGGAAAAGAACCAAATGCTTAGTAAAGGAGAGGGACAGTGAAAAAGAGGAGGTCCTCGAGGAGACGGACTGGCACCATCACTGCGACATTGGGCTCACACATCAAAACTGTGGGATTGATGCAGGACCAGACAGTTTGGTTCTGTTGAACGTAGGACCACTAGGAGTTAGATGTGACTTCTCAGCACCTAACAGTAAATATCTACCTAGATCTCTGTTATATATAAATATATAAATGTACCACATATATGCTATACTCAGTATACATGACATTGAATAAATTGAATCAATTTCCAACGTGCTCAAGTATGCTTCTTTGAAAAATGATATTTCCCATTCTACTTAATGACGGAATGATCATTTTTTCGCCTGGACCAGAATGCTTGCTGAAATCTGGAGTCCCTGTCAACATCCCATACCTTCAACCTTTAACAATATGTATCTTGTCAATTCTACCCACTTAATATTCTGTCAATTAAATTTTCTAATTACTTCTTTTAATGCCAAACATATTTTTTATTTCATTCTCTCTTGTTCTGTGTTATGCCAAAATTTCATTTTTTTTTTGCATTATTGCATGAAGGCCCTAACTTGCATCTCTGCCTCGAACCTCTCCTCTTATTTGTCAGGATGCTTTTAAAAAGCCTGTACCTGCTTAAGGCTCCCTTATTATCATCAGTTCTTTGGTACCACAGATTTAGTGCACTGACCAGAATCATTAATAACTCACACAAGGTCTCTCTGACATTCTTGGCTGAAATGTCATCTCCCAAGCCACTCCCAGCTGAAGCAGCTTCCAGAAACTTCCCTGTCTGGATGAAAGGCCAGTCTCTGGGCACCATCTAATTCCTTGTTCTACCCTTGGGTCAGAACAATCAGCACTAAACTTTTTTGGGTAAACCATGACCCCTTTCTCTCTGTTTCCATTGTCCAAGACCATCCCTAGATGGATGTCACCTATACCTTATGTGGGTTAGCACACATTGCTTTTCATCCTCATGTTCTGTGTTGTTCCACGTTGTCTCACAGGGGAGGCTGGACTGAGGTATCTGGTTGTGTTCCCAATTTTGACTTTTATTTTCAGGGGCTCTCATGAATATCAGCAGTGAGAACTGTGGGTAGGAACTTCTTGCCTTCCTTGTAGAAGATTTCAGTTGGATTTGTAGCCTCTGTCAATGGACCTCCTGTTGCTGAAAAGCTTGCAAAGGAAGACAGACTAGGATGAAAGACAGACCTGGTGGTCTACTTGTGCACATCAGCCAATAGGCGCTGTGGATCATAAGAGTCTGATTTGCAACTGGGCATGGGGATGTTTCAGGTCTGGGCATCTTTTCCCCATTGTGAGTGGACTCACAATGTCCAGGGCCAACTCCAGAACACCCAGCAACATTGAGAAGCAGTTGAGCAGGTTCCAGACTGAGACAAAGCAGGAAGGAAGGTCCGGTGTAGAGCTAGCTGTGCTTTAAGGATTAAGATGGTTCAGGTCTAAAAGCTGCCTTTTTGAGAAGCAGCGAGCTGGTTGTGTGTCAAAGGGATGCAAGATAGCTAAGAGTGGGAAGGCTCGTATGGTCAGGCACACAGACTGCTGGAGGGAAGCTCAGCAACATCCAGAGATTCCCCCTTTGGAGGAATCAAATGAGAATATTGAACACCATTGCCCATCCTAAGGTCTTGGGAATTATCCTAAAACCCACTGCCATGGAGTCTGTTCTGACCCACGGTGACCCTGGCTGGGACTGAACCTCTCTCCAGGAGCAGACAGCTTCACCGTTCTCAGCTGTTGCTGCTGGGGGG
>NW_022106471.1:14480430-14488949 GCF_000313985.2 Echinops telfairi
TGTTCGCTCACAGTGCAAACATTTTTTTTCAAGTATGGCAGCAAACAGGGCTCTGCCCCAAAGTCCATGGTGCAAAGCCAGGCTGGAAGAGCCCGTCCTTTCTGCCCACTGGCTGACAGGGAGGGATATGGAGACTGCAGTCTCTCTGGGATAAACACCAGAAGGAAGAACTCCGTCTGGCCCTGCAGGAAGAAGCCCCGTGCTTAGCAGATAATCAGAGCCCTGGGCTGTGTGCAGCAGGCAATTCAGGGCCTGCCCCTTTTGTCTCCAGGCCGGCCTTGTCTGGGCTGGAGGATGCAACAATTGTGGACAAAGGGTCGGGGGAGGACGCAGGGGAGGGTATGAACTGGAGGCAGCTGCTTTCAGCTTTATTTACCGACCCATCTTTGAGTCTCCAGGCCCGGCCGCAGCCGGGCTCCTGGTTGACTGCGGGGGAACACTCCCATCTAGTGGCAGTGTCTCTCTGTCGCTAGGAGAGCGGCCTTGGGCCTGGCTCCCTCCCTCCCTCTCTCTCTTCTTTTCTCTCTCTTGCTCTCTTCCTGACTCTCTCTCTCTCTCTTTTAAAAAAGGTTTTTATCCCGTCAAGGAAAGAAAGGGGGAAAAAACCCTGACTCTTGGAGAACAACCAACTCTGCTGGAACTCGGAGATAATCATCAGTTTCTCTGGGCTTGTGAAATTGGCTCATTAAGCGTGCTTTTTAACAGAAAATATTGGAAGCGATTAAGTCTGCTTTACCGAGTGGGCATGAAATGGCCAACCTTCGGCCACCCACCGCTCCTAGGTGCCTGGCGCCGTTTGATGCCTGCAGCGTAATGTCTTTACTTCAAGTGTTGTTTATTCATCACCTGCTTATTTATCTCTTTGCATTTGGCGGGCACATCGATCAATGTTAAACTGTCACACAAGGTTATTTTTCTTTTACATAACAGTATAGGCCTAAGGTAGTGGCATATTAAAAGTAATAACTTTCTAACTTGTAGCTCAAGTTGACAGCCCCATTTTCACCTGAATATATTACTGCAAGGAATTCCTCATTCCAGCCCCCACCCTCCGCCAAGTATTCAGCTCTTCCAAGGTCAAAGGCTTCTTTCTGCCTCCCTCCCCTCCCACTTTGCATACCACTCAGCTCCCCCTTCACCTCCGGTAGTTATCTGGGTTTTGCTTTGGTTTTAGACAGATCAGTCTGTCCACCTTGCTTGTCCCTCAACCCGATGACATGTGTACCCCTTGCAGAAAGGCGTGGGGGCTGGAAGCTCTGGGGAAGAAGCAGATAGCTGCTGCTCAGGGTGGTGCAGATGGGGACACTCAACACCAGCCCTTGTTCCCACCTCCACTGCCACACCTGGATACCGCGGGTGGAATGGCGTTGCGTTTTTGGATCTTGCTTTCCTTAGGGACACCTCTGTGGTTGGCAACAAGCCAAGCCGGCTCTCCTTGCACAAACAGGTTTTCTTCTCCGCCACTCCTGCCACCGCCAGCACCCTCCACTCCAACCCAGGCTCACAATGCCGACAGACAATCAGCTCTTTTCCTGTGGGCTTTCAAAGTGGCCCCCAGAATTCCTTCCCACTCTGGTCTCTCCTTTTGGATGTCAGCTCCGACTGGGCACCCCATTGCTAAGTTTCTCTCTGCTGGGGAGAGTGGTTTTTCGGATCTGGCCCTCTGGCTCTTGTGTGCCGGCCGGAAATAAGGATGGTTGCAGTAGTATTTGCTGGACAACCAGTGGGACACAAGGTGCCACCCCCTCTCAGATGCAGCAAAACAGGTCTTCCAGAAGGTAGGAAGAGAGGCCTTGCATGATCACTAAGATAGGCAGGAGCAGAGGGCTCGGGCAGCCCTGGGCCTAGAGAAAGCGGACATGCTGATCTGTTCTATCTCAGGTAGCACAGTTCCCAGGTTGGGGGGAGCATGCCCATTAAAAACATGCAGCCCAGACTGTGTCTTGGCTCCTTTGATCAATATTTGCATTAAAAGCAGTTGAAATGTATGTGGCTCCAACCTGCCCTCCCGCATTGATTCGGGCCAGGGAGCCAGGGGAAAGGAGCGCATCTGGGGAGGGAAATAATTAAAAGGAAAAATACAGGGAAGTGAGCACTGTCGTTCCCCGCCGCTCTGCTAGAGATAGACCTTAAGCCATCCGTGGACGCAGTGTGTTCTAAGCCCCCTCTGGTGGAGAAGAGAGCCTCCCTGTCCCTGTCCCAGGACTCCCTGGTCTCCCCAAGCCGGCGGTTCCCAACCTTCCCAAGGTTCCTCGTGTGGTGGTGAGCCCCCATCATAAAATCATTTTTGTTGCTACTTCATCACTGTCATTTTGCTACTGTTATGAATGGGGTGACCCCGGTGAAAGGGTCGTTCGACCCCCAAAGGGGTGGTGACCCACAGGTTGAGAATGGCTGCTGCAAGGCCACCAATTGAAGATTCCTGGTGCCTTTAAGGCTTTGTGACTTCGCAGCTTATGAATCCTTGCCACCCCCTCGATCCAGCTCGGTTTCCTGTCTGTTGTCTCGTTATTGCGAGTGGCTGTCAAATGGGTTCTGACTCATGGTGACCTGTGGATAACACTACCCACTTTGACCCCATTTGAGACTCTTTAGAGTACAGTCTGACAATCCACTCTTTCTTTGTGACCCATCGATGTTCCAGTGGCTAATTTTTCGGACTATATTTCTGGGTCTTTCTTTTTAGTCTGGCTTCACCTGAAAACTCCAGTGCACTAGTGTCTGAAAGTCGGGGGCGGGGGCTGCTGGAATTTGAAGGAATCGTGGCATAGCTTCCACCACCCCAGGAACACGCAAGCCTTCATAGAATGAAAACACAGAGGCTATAATCATGTTGATAACAACTAAGCCTCCAATGTATTATGCATTTTGTACCGGGCATTGCTAAGTGTTGTCTCGGAGGCGTCTCACTGATTCTTTGAAACAATACAGCGCAGTGTTCATGTTGAGGCTATGTCGCATTTGGAAGTCAAGAAACCAAAGAATCAAACTCACGGCCATCAAGTCAGTTCTGCCGATAGCACTGGGTGGAGCTGCCTCTGCGGGTTTCTGAGCCATGACTGCAACTCTTCAGACTATAATTTTCACGGGAATAGAATGCCTCATCTTCTTCCTCTAGGGTGGTTGGTGCTTTTGAATTGCTGACCTTGGGTTTAGTAGCCCAACTCCTAACCCACGAACCCCGTCAGGGCTGCAGTGGATTGTAATCTTGTCCAAAGTCAACCCCCCAGGAAAGGGCAGTCGTTCTTCCAATCCAGATCACAGCTTCCCAAGCACAGGCGCTTAGCCGTTGTGCTAGGTCATGCCGCATATGGAAGCATTTCTTTTCTATAAAAATAAGTATCATATTTGACATTTGTCTGTGTATCCCCAAAGAGATAATATTGGAGCTCATGGTTGTATCACCTTCCCTTCTTTGTGGCATAGAGCATCTTGAGTGAAAATGTGGATAGAATTAGTCTTGTGAAAAGGGTAAGGACCATTTACCCCAGGTTGGTGCTTTTCCATCGGTAACTATGGCAAAGAAGTGACGCATCTACTTGCTTCCAGGTGAAGCAATCGCAAGGAAATCGAGAGGTTCTAAGGAACCAACCAAATTCTTCAAGGAGCTCATTTGAGGGTTAATGGAATTGTATGTTAATTGAACTGTAGGAGGACTATAAATCAATTTGTCTAAACACATAATTGGCACTGAATGAATCTTTGCTCATATAATCTACTAGAAGCATATACTGAGTATCTCCTGTTGAGAACTGTACTGGATAAGATATATGTACTATCCAAGAGCTTATTCCATAGTCACAGGAAAAATGTTGACAGGAGAAACAGTTACATCCCCTCACAAGACGGGAAGTGATCTCGTGCTACAATTAAGTCATACGGAAAGTAAATTGAGTAGGAGAGCAGAAAATGGGGGAGGGGGAGGGGGTGGAGTATGGGGGCCAGACAGGTCTAGCTGAGCTAGAAGAGGCTAGAACATAAATATGAAAAAGTGGGAATGAAGAGAAATAAGGGATTTTAGAATGAGTATCTCTGCTCAAGGTCCTTGGATGGTACAGTCTGACAGCAGAACAACACCCCATTCTGCTTCTGTAAGGACTACAGCCAAGAGAACCCTATGGGCCAGTTGTACTCTGACACACCTGGGCTCATCATGACGTGGAATGACTGACCAGGAATGGGTTGGATCAGGCCACATGGGATGTGAAGGTCTAGATTAGAGAACTGAAGCACTTTAAAGCTAACCACCCTCTTTGTTGGTTTGGGGAATCAGGCAGTTTTGTATACTGAAATTATAGGTTGGATATTTGATTTACATAGGGCTTTGATTCAAGTGCTGAAGTTTCCAAATGAACCCTTCACTTTAATCCAAGAGCTTCGATACTTCCATTTTCTCCAGAGGAAAATTAATTAAAAGCAACAAGTGTTGCTTTTACTTGTGATACTAATTTGAAGTAGAATTACACAGCGAGAAATGTGAAAGCAACCCTCCAGATTAGAAGCCTTTAGAGCAGTGGTTCTCAACCTGTGGGTCGCGACCCCTTTGGGGGTGGAACAACCCTTTCGCAGCGATTGCCCACCTCATACCAGTAGCAACATGACAGTGATGAAGTAGCAACAGATATAACTTGATGGTTGGGGGTCACCACCACATGAGGACCTGCATGAGCGGGCTGTGGCATGAGGAAGGTCGAGAACCGCTGCTTTAGAGCAATGGGTTGGCAAGTTTGCTCTTCACCAGACCTGATGCTTGAACATCCAGCTTATCAGAGGCTAATTTTCATATAATAGTTATTCATATTGAAAAATCAAAGGATTTGGGTAGGACTTTAAGAAAAAAGAATTCTCCATGCATGTATTAAATGTGCTTCAGTGTGCTAACCTATAAACTGACGGAATACATAACTAAACCCCGTAAACAAAAAATGGATTTATAGTTGTTTTTTTAAATTTGAGACATGCAGATCTTTCGTTCAGCAGCAACTCAATGTGTGTCGGATAGGACGCCGGCGAATTCGAAAGCAGCAGGTGATTTTCCGGGTTTAGGAATAGTCTACATGCTGTTGTGAGTGGAATTGTGTTCCCCAAACGATGTACTAAAGTCCCACTCTCTCTACCTGTGACTAAGACCTGGTTTGGAGAAACGGCTTTTTCTTTGCAGATGCCATCAGTGATGTTAAGCAGGTCGTATCAGGCTAGGGCAACTCCTAAGACCTTTCAAGCAGGGAGCAGAGAACAGGCAGGAACAGTCGAGCGGGGATAAGATACCATGGGATGATAACTCTGCAATCAGCAAAGGAATGTCAGGGATGGATTGCTGGCAGCTGCCAGAAGTTTCTCCTGTCAGAACCCTCTGGGAGAAGCAAAGTGGCTACTAGCCTGATTTAGACATTGGGCCTTCGGGACTATAAGACAACATATCTCTGTTCTTAAGGCCTGCCACTTTTTAGTATTTTATTGTGGCCCCAGGAGAGTAAGACATGGGACTGAGTTACATACGGTGAAACTAATTTTCCACTAGGCATTAGGGTGAATGTGGGTACGACTTGATCCATTTAAGGATCTAGCATTGGCTTACATTTTCTTGTTGAGTGACTTCCTTTGCTTGGCTCCTCTTTCTCTGATTCTTCACTCAGGGGTGAAGGCTGGCATGCTAGATCTGGGGTTGTCAAAGGCTCAGACCAAACCCAAAGGATTGCTGCCTCCAATGGGTTTTTCCTGTCCCAATAGAGTTGTAGATTGTAACTCTGCAGGATACAGGAGATTGAAGCGCATGAAACTCTTGTAGGGTTTCTGAAGCTGCAAATCGGTACAAAAGCGTGCCTAACACTCACCCTTCCATTTAGCAAGTGGGGACCGAACTGCTGCCCCACGGGGCTTCTTCTCCAGAGGGTCCTCTCCTGGAGAGCAGATTCAACATTGTGTGGGAAGGTGTTAGCAAAGCCAGTCCTTGAGCCCCACCCAGGACTGTTGACTCTGAAATGGAAGTGGGCACATCTGTCTCTGTTTTAGCTTCCACATGATTCTGATCCACGTTCAAGTTTGAGAACCAGGGTTGTCGTAGTTTATTTCCTAAAATAACTGGGTGACCTTTCATTATGCCAGCATTCTGAATGTTGTGGAGACTCTTGACTTAAATCAAAAGAAAGTTTCTTTTCCCACACTGAATCCCAAGGTCAGGGGTGCTGGCGGTGTGATGGTTCGGCTCTGGACTGCTAACTCCAAAGGCAGGCTAGAGCCCACAAGCTCGGCGAGAAGGAAGATGTGGCCGCCTGCTTCTGTGCAAATTCGAGTCTTGCAGACCCTGCGGGCAGTGCTCCGCGGTCCTCCGGGTCGTTAGTACTCAGAATCAACTCGATACAGCGGAATCTTCAAATCCCGCGCTGCTTCAGTCTTGTTACATTGGCATAGTTCTTTTGTCCTTCCCTCTCATGGCGGTGCTTGCCATGCCTCAGAGCTCTACTGCATTATATATACCCTGTGCCTTCGAATGAATTCCAACTAAGGCTGATGCCACTTGTACCCGGGTAGAACTGTACTCTGAAGGGTTCCCAATGGCAGATTTTTCAGAAGTAGAGCAACAGATCTTGTATTTTCAAAGTACCTCTGGGTGGGTTCCAACCACCCATCTTTGAGTTAACTAACCATTGTGCCACACAGAGACGCCTGACAATGTTAATGGCTCTATTTTACACTCAGCAGTGGGGTGCCTTGGGCTACCTGCATGGAACACAGTTAAAAGGACTTTCTTCTTTCTTGGTGGGAATTTTTCCATTCAGGGAATTTTTTGTTTCAACTAACTTCTATGTTTGAAACTGGGTTCTAGGTAGGTCAGGTTGCTTGAAATTTCATCATCAGACAAGTTATATGTTATTTATATATCACTTGAAATAAAAAAAAATCTTTGTAGTTAGATAAAGACAGGTAGGTCTCAAAATAAGCCTTTTGAGTGGTTATTTAATTTCAGTTGGCTTAAGATGTTATTTGTATTAAGTTAACAGGGTGCTAATTTAACATAGGCTTATAGTCATTTGAAGTCATTTTCATTCATTAAGAAAAATCTCTTTCTAGATTAGACTGTCATAAGGGTTTGGATAGTAATAGAGATCCTTCTTCCGAGGACTGAGGATTTTACAGATGAGTGAACACTCTCTCCCATCCCTGTCCAGTTGCAAAATGTGTAGAATTTCTCCCTCCAAAGAAAGTCTCTCACAATACCACCAGCTTCGCCCTGAGTAGATAAAAGCCTGTTCTACAAAGGATGCATACACTAACTCTATACCACTACAATTCGTATCATTTTAGTGCATATTATAACGTCTGCATCCTGATTTCTAACTTTCCAGAACATTTTACAAGTTAAGGGAGCTCTGCTAATTGCAGCGATGAAGCACTTAGCAGCTAAACCAAAAGGGTGGGTGGTTCAAACCCACCAGCTGCGTAGCGTGCGGTGCGAGAAAGACGAGGCGGTCAGTGTCTGCAAAGATTTACCATTCCAATCTGCCCTGTGGGGTCGTCATGAGTTGATGGCAATGGGTTTTTAGATATTATGTCCAGCATTAAAATTATGAATAGTTCTTGAATTTTATTTTTTAAATAATGTTATGTTTTATGAGATTTTTGAAGTATGACTGACATCTATTCCCAAAAAGTGGAGTAAATGTATATATCCCAATGCTAGGAATAAGAAGTATATTCTTTAATGTCCCCAAAGGCATACACTGTAGAGAGTCTGGAAAATTACTTAATTCCTTTGCAAGAAAAAGAGGCTTTCTGTATAGGGCCTTGCCCTTGCCTTGTTTTCTACAAGTACTTTCTCTCTTCCTTCACCTACTTCCCAGTCTGGTTTTATTATTTTTCAATCTTACCCCTCAGAGTCTTCTAAACACGTACAGAAGATAAAAGTTACATGTTTGAACATTGGCCCTTGGAACCCCTGACTCTTGGCCCCTTGAACAATATTCTTAAAAATCTTTAAAAAGGTCAACATTTAACATTAATGAAGAAAATGAGAAGCACCAAGACACGATGATGGGTCCGTACAATGGGGTTGTAATGGATGTTTGCATATACTGTACCTCTTTCTCCTGGAGGACAGTGTGCTTCATCAAACAGAGGGGTCGGCATGAAGGAGTCCGACTCCGGGTGAGATAGACTGACGTTGTGGCTGTCTCAGTACTGACTGTGAGCATGGTGCAGGAGAGGACAGTGTGTTGTTCTGTTGTACATAGGATTGTTATGCGTGGGAGCCAGGGAGGCACTACTTAACACCAACCAACAGCATGTCTCCTACTCTATAAAATAGCTGTTTATACTAAGAGAGAAAAGATAGTCTTATTTCTAGACTCATATTTTATCATTTAATTTTTTAAATTAAATAATCATTTTATTAGGGGCTCATACAACTCATCACAATCTGTACATACGTCATTTGTGTCCAGCACATTAGTACATATGTTGACTTCATCATTCTCACAACACCTGCTTTCCACTTGAGCCCTTGGTGTCAGCTCATTTTT
>NW_022106471.1:14490068-14495656 GCF_000313985.2 Echinops telfairi
GCTTTCTTCACCACATTTTCTTGTGCACCCATTGTCTTCAGCGATCATGCCAGGCAGGTGAGCATCTCAGACTGCCAAACTGTTAGCAGAATATATACCAGTGATTAAGGATAGATCCTTAACTATATAATAAAGCTGAGCATTATTTATTAAAACTGAGTTAGTGTCACTTCTTGCCTTAAATTTCAAAGTGGGTAGTTGGTTGGAATCTATAAACATCTGTTTCTGGTACTGATAGTGACCAAGTAGAGAAGAATCTTTAAGGTTGCAATATAGAAAGTGCAGAGTTAAGTCCTACATATGGATATTTTATTACTACTCCTTTCCTGAGACATACGAGGCTTTATAGAATGTAAATCTATCTTTGAACTCCAGCAACGTGTCATTCATAGATGATGCCTGTCTGCAGCTTCCCGGCGGTTGGACAGGATGTGCCCATAAGGAGAGGAGAGGTTCTCAGAGAGGACTGCGGCACTTCTGTAGGAATCTATGTTGGAATTTTAGGAAACCGCAGGACTGAAATAAGATTAACCTGGATTGGAGGTTAAAAGATAAGCAAATAATGTAACTATCAAGGCATGCCAATTAGATATAGAATGTAACTTTTCTGAAAATCATGATTTTTATCAATTTCATTTTTGTAGGGCCAATGCCTGTCAATGCCCAGCAGGCATTACTTACTGGATTAATCTGGTTTCTGAGTGAAAACCTCACCATTTGCTAGCAGAGCATCATTAAATCATCACTGTCCTGCCTGAAAGCTATTGTGAACATGAAAGACTTGAGAGATCAGGTAGGACTTTTGCCTTAGTTTCTAGGAGCAACAGGAATGGTTCGAAGCACATACCCACAGCCGAACAGGATCCCAATGAAATAGTTGCATCTTTGGGTTAGAACTGATGTACGTTGAGTGTGTGTCTTACTTTCTCATTCATGTACTCCTGGGACAGCAGCTGGGAAACCCTGGTTCATGAGCCAAATCCAGTTGGCCTTCTCTTTTGCACAGGTAAAGTTTGATTGCAACTTGGCTAAGCTAATTGGCTTACCTGTTGTGCTTTCATGCTATCCTGGCAAGCGCTGAGTGGTTGTGATAAACCATCTGATCCACAAAGCCTAAAATATTTACTTGCTCTCTCTTTAAAATCAAATAATTTGGCAATTCCCACCCGAGATGTGCCACATTGACCTCAGTCTCCTGCACTTGTGTGTCTTTGCATCTCCTATTCTTGACTGAGCTACTTTTCCAGAAATCACTTGGAGAAACAAAATGGCAGCCTCAGAAAAGCGATGGTGGTTGGATCTTGGATGGTCCTGGCCCTGCCCTCACCTCCTTTCCAATCGTTTGAGAAAGTCGAGCCCTCTCTCTGGTGCTTGGTGGTCACAGCTGACGGAAGAGGAAGCTGGTGGAGGTGACTTTTAAGACTCCTTTCCTTGCTATTTTTGTTTAGAATTTCTACCAGTTTCCACATTCTGTGTGAGAAGAGTACAGGCCTCCCTAATTACTCCTGCCCAAATTACCTTTTCCTTTCTCTGAACTCCACAGCATTGGAAGATAATCAACTATTGTACTGCAGTGCCTTTAACATTTTATTATCTTCTTATTTTCTCTTGTTTACTATGGCAAATGGTACATTCTCCGATAGTGGAATGTAATCCAGACCCAAAATGTATTGTTTTCATGATATAAATGCAAGTGTCAAGAGCAGGTTCAGTGAGAAAGTATTGCTACAGAATCATAGACAACTTTATGAGTCAGAAAACACCACATGAGGCTATTTTTTAATCAGCGCCTCCTGGGTCTGTCTACACAAGGGTAGGTACAAAAGGGTGGTGATGAGGGTTCGAGTTTATGCATGCACAGGTTTATTTCAAATGAACAGAATTTACACCTTTCTGTTTCATCCCTGGATGGCTGCAGACACACTCTATCGGGACTAGATGAGTCCTAGTCTCATGGTTAGGGTGCCTTCAAATACCAGCCAATCCAAACAGTGGCTTTGGAAGGAATCTGCTGAACTGGTTGCATTCAAAGCAGAGAGGTAGGGGTAGGCTGTACTGCCCTCCAGCTGTCTCCATGACCTTATGCATTGCCTGGAGTTCACTGGCTCAGCAGTTCTCCTTGGAAGCCACTGTGGTGGCGGGACCACTGTTGAAGGCCCTCCAGTGAGATGAAGACGGAAAGGACTTATCTGTAGTCATCTGTTGATTGCAGGACCATGTTTAACTACCTTTTATGTGGTATGAGCCCATGCATACATGAACTGGAATCCTAAAAGCAGTGTCGTCCCACTTACTCGTGTACTAGCGAATGTTTTCAAGATGATGTGCAAAGGAGACCACTGCTTTATCATTCCTAGACTTATCATCACAAGCTAGATGGCCTGTTGTTGTTAGTTAATATTGTTGCCTCCCTGAAATGCACATCAGAGCTTTTTAGAGAAATATACAGTAGATAGCCCTTATGCTCATCCTAAGGATGGACAGAGACACTCCCCTCTTTGCTCCTTGACCATTCCGTTTTTACTTACTTAGCCTTTGGAAGGATTAAAAAACAAGCAAACAAGGCACACGCATCTGGTAATTTTTACTACTTTATGAATATTGGAAATAAATAAGTGTTTTATTGCCGCTGCATCTCACTGGTCCTCTGGCTGAAAGATCATGCCAGTGTTGTTTTGAGATATTAATACAAAGGACTGGCCGAAACCTTTGGCATAGGAAGGGTATAGTCTTTTGAATCAAGTCCAATATCAAGAGTCTGCCATTGATATTATAAACTCATCTGCTGGGACGATTTAAACGAATATCCGAAAGACTTAACCGTTGTGGCCGGTCAGCAATGCTTCCATTTCTGTAATGAGAAACATGCACTGTCTATTTGGGGTGCATATAGATGGTCTGGGTGGCTTTTATTACTCGCTGTTTAAACAGGAGGAGGATAAAAGCCTCAGACCAATTAGCGCATTCTAAATATCTTAATTCATTAAGAAAATATTTAAGAATACATAAAACATTGGTCAATTCCAAGAACTTCAAACCTTGGAAATAATCTGTATACCTTTATTCCACAAATGATAACACATGCTTAAGAATAAAGGGGATTTCTGATCAGAGGCAGACATTGCCTGTTCTCATTCAGCAGTAGTCTGAAATACATGCAAGTAAATAATAAAAGCAGAGTATATTTTATGTATTTGCTTGTTTCTTTCTGTAATTGCTTTATTGGATAAATACAAGATATTAGATATGCTACACAGAACGTAGAAACAATTATCTCAGAACCCCAAAATGTCAGATTAAGTTCTTGGCCCATTAAAAGAGCCTGACATAAAATGTGCTCATAAGCTTCATCAGCATGTCTACCTGCTCTCACCCAATGTAGGTGTGAGTCAATGGAAAGGATGTGTGTGTGTGTTTATTGTAGCTGTGTATTTTAAGGTTTTCATTAAAACTATCTATCATGGGACATCGTCTGAGTCTTTACAAACATTTCCAGAAAGCCCAAAGGAAGTTTCTATAGATGTCTTCTCAGTGTTCAAAGAATTACAGAGCTCAGTGTTGGACAATGTTTCGGTTAAGTGCAGTCTTGACTCACTTGCTTTAGAAGTCTGAGGACAATATTCAGTGAAATGAACTTGCTGTTTCATTTACATACTGGATAAAAAAAATTTGTCTAGAATTTAAGGATATGAGAGGTAATTGTCTAGAATTTAGAAAAGCTGGGGGTAATTGAATTAATTGAACATTCAATTAAAAATCTTATGCCAGTTAGAAAATGTCTTAGCAATTATTCAAATAAGAATCCCAACCAGTTAATGTGACATGACTGTGGTTGAACAGGACAAAGGAAAAGTGTGGAGCAACAACATCTTATGACATAATGGTTACACACACACCAACATGCTGAATCAATTTTCCATTTGACTTCTGAAAATAAGAATGGCAATCAGAGTAGCACAGTCCATAAAAGAATAAGTATATCATTTAGGCATTAGAGGTCTGAGATGGAGAAGGTTTAGGAATTTTGAGTAACATTTTATAATATAGACAGAAAACAAAAACAAAAGCAAAAAAAACCCCCAACACCCTACCTGAGATAAGATACGAAAAGATTTAATGGTCCCTCCTTCTCTACATCAGATAGATGATCATCCACTGAGACCACATTCTAGGTTATGAAAATACAATCAGAAGGACACACTGCTTTTCATTTTTCTTCTCTCTTGTCTTCTTTTCTTCTTAGTTTACCTTTCCCAGCATTCCAACAGCCCTGGAGACTTGGAGAAGCATGGGAAAGAGGCATCTTCTCCCTTTCTACCCATCCAGTGCCATGGCAAGGGACATGCCTGTGTGTCTTCCGTCCTTTGGGGTACAGCCAGACCCCGTCTCTCCTAGCAGTGAAACTTACTTCTTCTCCCATCCCTTCTTGAGCTGATGGAATGAAAAAAAATCAATGAGTCATAAGAGTGATCTGGATTTCTAACCCATCTTGGAAGAACAGTAAACTGTTCTTGGATGAGCCCCAGAGAACACTGCTTAATGCCTCGGCTCCTTTTCTCCTCCTAGCTCACATATACATACAGGTCCCTCGTAGCTTCCTTGTGAAAATGTACATCTTTCACACCACAAAAGTGGGAACGGGGGTGGAGGTGGCATCTCTTTTTTTTTTGGTAAATATTCTTTCCATAGAATTGCAATCAATGTAGTTTGAGCTAACGAGCAGATGGATGTATATGAATGTCATTATCTTGTACACAATGATATTACCTGTTTCATGAAAAATTCCGCAGCTTGGGCTGCTTTCATGAAGGGAAGCTGGAAGCTTAAAAAAATCACAAGAAAAACACGATCAGACTCTGAATCCCTGAGGGGGTCCCATTGCATCATTTAGCAGAAGAATGAGCAATGCTGGAGCCACAGTGACGGTGGAGTCACTGTCTGCACTCCGTATGGCGTTCTTGGCTACCAGTCCCACTCAAGCCCCACAGCTGTAGGTGGGAGCTCCCAGGCCTGCCGAAGCATCACACCGTGACATTTTGATCATCCGTCTAAGAGAAGAAAATAAATTTGCTAACAGAATAGAGTTGGCAGGCTCATACTACCCTGTCACATTCCAGACATTGCCTGGTCTGGCTTGAGCCAGAGGAAATCGAAGTGTGGGCCAGAAAGTGTGTGTGATGGACATGAAGTAGACTTAAATAGTCTGGAGGAAGAATGTGGGGTTTCTGAGGGAAGTTATATATATATAAAATTGGCGAGTTGAGAAAGGAAAACACTTGGGGTAGATGGTTGGGGGTGACCTCAGTGTGGTCCTCTGAAGGCCAAGAATATACTGACACTGGACAAATGCAGTTGAAAGTTGTGCAGTTATGTTGGATAATGCATATCTTGAAGCCATGCCCAAAAAGACTTTTAGAAGTTTCTCTTACCCAATGGATGAAATATACACTTGTATTAGTCTGGATAGTTTGGAGAAACAAATCCACATCAACTCATGTATAAGAGAGAGTTTTATGTAAAGGTTAAGTGCAAATCAAGAAAATATCCCAACCCGGTGCTGCTCAAGCCCACAAGTCCAACATTAACCC
>NW_022106471.1:14496058-14521369 GCF_000313985.2 Echinops telfairi
GTTGGCACAATAAACTAACTAATTCAACACTGCTTAGAGATTTCACCCAAGTTGACATTTACCCCCTTTTCCCCCAACTGGATTGTCTTTCCCTTCATCTGTGGACACTCTAGCCCTTCACTCATGCTATTTTTCACATGAACTATCTGGCCTCAGTATCCTACCCTGAAGGCTTTTGGATGGCCAGTCTTTAGGGTAAAAGCTTATCTCAAGGGTCCTTGGGAGCATTGTTTATTTTCGACTCAGCATGCTTGTCCAGTATTGTGTGTGCCATGTATTTGGCACAGAGCAGGGACAGCCTTGCACTAGAGCGCATGACAGAATCTCCCAATTAGCTATGGGCCATACAGTGTCTTAGGGCCTCCCGCACCTAAGGGGATGCCCTAAACACAGGAGCCACCCTGGTGGCATCGTGGTTATGTGTTGGGTGTTCGTGTACGGGTATGTGCCTCTTAACGTCCACAGTATGTTCTGTGAAATAAGATGTTATCCCCCTTTCACTTTGTGTGAATACCAAATTACATTGCTATCAAAA
The DNA here is from genome assembly GCF_000313985.2 of Echinops telfairi. Classification (NCBI taxonomy): domain Eukaryota; kingdom Metazoa; phylum Chordata; class Mammalia; order Afrosoricida; family Tenrecidae; genus Echinops; species Echinops telfairi. The sequence continues at coordinate 14,496,594 of NW_022106471.1, forward strand.
AGAAAAGGGAAAAAAAAAGACGTGCCTGAGTTTCGAGCAGTATCATTCCATGATTTTTCAATTTCTTGAGGGTAGGTAATCTTGTTTCACTTCCAGACTGATTACTCTCCATTTCCTCGTGTTGCTGCCAGGGCTAGCACTGGCTTTGTCATGTTTGGGAGCCATGATGCACCTCAGGGTAGTATCTTTGGAAGACAAGTTTGCAGAGATGATGCTACAACCCTCAGGAGACACGTGAGGCAAGAGGTTGAATGCTGTGGGGCATAATGACCAAAGCACGCGTCGTTATAAGATGAGGGTTGTCATTTGTAGGTAGGGAAGCTTCCCGTTAAAGTAATGAGGAAAGCACGGTACAGTCACATGGGATTTATCATGACGACCAGGACACGTGTCATAGGTTATATTTGGACTATGTGAATGGAGCCCTGCAAGTGCCCTCACTTTTTCTATGAGACAGGTGCTGCATGTGGTGTGTGTGGGAAGCCTTTGCACTCACTGCTCCACTTACATCTGTTCCAGCCACTTCTCTGACAGGGTTGGCTGAGCACTACGCTGGCCTCCTGAAATCAGGACTGTGCCCGTGGCCGGACATGGCTGCACTTCAAGCCGACACTCTGCTGTAAGGACGCTGGGACATGGGGTGAAGATTCCCTTTGTGGGAAAATTAGTTCCAATCCAGTCATGAAGGATGGGGTTCATGGGTGAGCTGCGGAAACAGTCACGATCTTGTGACTCAGGCACATATTTCTGATGTAAGGGGCCATCAGAAGGTTTGTGGGAATAGTCCTTATCTTTGCCCTCAATTTTCCATGATTTGTTTTTGAGCCTCCTTGTATGGCGATTCCATAGTCACCATCTTGTCCTGGACACCATCTCTTGATGAGCTTTCTTGCCCTTGCACCGGTCTTGAGGTTTGTCCCACTGTGATGCAGTTCACTCTATCTTCTTTTTTCTTCACAGTCTCTTTCTCTCTTAACCGTTAATGTCTACAATATTTCACTGATCATAATTATTCAATGGCCTTAGTAAAATAATAAGTTGCTTTAAGATCATTCTGCTGATATTACATCATTTTCTTCTAACCGGCTACATTAAAATTACAATGCCTTTATGTCTGAATATATTTCATTAGTGATAAAATTAACATGAATTTCTTTCCTTCGAATATTCATAGTTTGAATAAGTGTATTTTCACTTTTTTACTCTAAATGATGAATAAGGACATGTAATAAAACAAATGATGTTTCTACATGTTCTTTCTATATCTATCTGTCTATCTATATACATATCTAAAAATGCTCTATGCTATGGGAAAAATCAGGCTTTTAGGAAGATATTTTACAGAGATATGTTTTGAAATCAGTAGGTACATAATCGTAGTATGTGAATCTATGCAAATGTAATAGAATGTGCATGAAGTGAAAGTAGAAAGCAGGTGGCACCCGCATGGGGCACACGCGACATGCTCACAAATGAGAAGAGGTAGGAAATAAGAGGTGGACGAACCAGTCTCTACTCTATCAGCGAATGAACTTCAAAACTCAATGCATTCCTTATGTTCCCTGACAATCAAATGACCAAAACGGTGAACCCACTGCCCTCAAACCGATTCCGACTCAGAGCTTGCTCCTGCCGGCCAGCTGCTGGGTTCAAACTGCTGACCCTCCTGGAACCCACGACTCGCCACTAGGGTTCCTTCTGCTGAGCATAGGAACCCGAACATAGTAGCAGCAGTATCTGTGAGCAGGTGTGGAAAATAAGGTGTTCGATATTCCCTTTGGGGCTTTTCTGACTTGTGGAAACAAGAGGGACCACGCCCTGAAATCTGACCTGGTGCACTGGGCAGTGTCCGCAGGAGAGGGGTTTACGCAACCCTCAGGAGCCGAGCTGAATGAGTCTCCAATGTTATGCTATTTATATAAAGAATACCAGGTGGCGGTCACAAGTACCAAGGACCTGCAAAAAGAACACTCCAGAGACCTTGCCCCTCAGATGGAAGTGCTGGTCTGAGCGGCTCCAGCTGGACGCAAAGCGAAGCTGAAGTGGACGTGGGGTCTTTCATGACCTGCACGTTCATTTCAGACATGAAGCAAAAAAGGTCTACAAAAACATGCCGCCACATATCCTGCTGTGAATTTTACAGCAATGTCCTCCCGCTATGACCAAGACTGGGTCTGAGCTCCATATGTCCCTCACTCTGCTTGAGAAGACAGGACTTTGTGAAACCTCTACTTTGTCTTTATTTTGTATCCAAGGATTTTGATAAGGAAAGGGATTTATCAAAATCTGTTTTTGTGTGTGTGTGGTTGACATTAACTTTCAAAACGGACAGCTTGCTTCCACCCTGTAAAATGTTGCCTGCACTCGCAAATAATGTGGAGTACTTTGAGACTGTGAATCAAGAACCTTACATAAGCATTTATTCTAAATGTTGTATTATTATAATGATTGGTGGAGATTTACCATGACTCTGATATATCATCCACGCAGCTCTTAAAATGACACCAAGGTTTGGTAGGCATTGCTATTCTGGATACCCTTATCATTATTAACAAATTAAAATTCACAATCAAAGCACACTTATCTGATGACAAAGCTGCTGGGTCTTTAAGAAAAAAAATCTTTCATGAGAGCGTGAGATTTTATTCATTGGTGCAAAAATTGCCAGTATACATTCCTCATTTGGTCTGTTTTCCAGAGACTGGAGGAAGGTTAGAAAAGAAGTTATGGGTTTAAAAAAAATATTTAATCTAAGTTGTAAAGGAGCTTGGAACCACACCACAAGCATCATAATTAACTTTAATAATTATAAATGTAAATGCAGACAAGCCACAAGGTTTTAATGGTGTGCCACATGCTTCTGCTAATTATTTTAGAGTTTGGACACATTCAGTGCCAGCTAATTATAAACCCTGCTATGGAAATCATCTGTTTATATTAGACTTATTGATCTCTAGTGTTTAAGCAATATGAAAAGGGAAATCTACAATGCTGGACCATCTGCTTTGTATTGCTAATTGCTTTTAAGGAATCAAATATATAAATAGTCAGCTTTTTATATATTGGGCTTCGAACTCTTTCAAAAAACCTTGTGCAAGCCCAAGTGAATCAGAACTGCCCTTTTAGGACGCTGTGCTCCCACCCCCACCCCTCATCCCCGTTCCTGCCCTGGGCCCTCTACTCCTGCTCAGTATCCTGCCAGCCTCACACCGTTTCTACCCCTCTTCAAAGCACCCTGCTTTCTTCCAGAGCTCTTAGTCCGATAAATGTTCGGAGGGTGCAGATAGTTATAACTTTTCCATTGTACCTCTTCTGTTACTTTTTAGGAACAAATCCTCTCCCCCGCCTCACCCCCCTGTGTCCATAAACATTGAGTGTGATTCGGCAGGATGGGTATAGAGAAAGGTAGAAAGGATTAAATGTCCCAACGAATGATTTCTTACTGTGGAGATATCCAAGGTTAGGGACATTTAAATCTACTGCCACAGAGAAGCCGCGCACGATGCCTACGTACGTGAAGGCTCCCGTTGACTCCTCCTGCAAATAACCCGGTGAGCAATAGATGACAAATAAAACAATAGATGAAAATCAACAGACTGACGTGGAGAACTATAGATGGAGCCAAAGTGTTGGCGAGTCATGCTGAGTCCAGAAGAGGGGCGAAGGGGTGGGGGGGGTGAGGACCACACAGACGCTGTGAGAATCTCCTGACATTGGGAGTGCTAGCCCACTGCAGCCAGGTTGGGGCAGGGTTCGGTAATACGTCAAACAGAACAGGAAGGGGAGCCCGTGAGAAGTGGCCGTCCAATTCTCTTTGAGGCAGACGCAAGTGGCCCTGGGGATTTGTGGGCTGCACAACTGGGAGGTGGGCACAAAGGGAAACCGTGGCATTGCAGACTCACTGATGGGAACAGTGGGGCAGTGGGGATTGGAAGTAGAACTAGCAAGGGCCTCGGGGTACAGAGAACATTTCAGAGGGATGGGGAGAATGACCCCCAAGGGAAATGACCCTCAGGGTGACATCACGGGCATGTCTGTGAAGGGGTGTCTGTGATGGAACTATGTGGCTAAGCTCTCTACCCACCAGGAGAAAATGAAACCCCACCACTGGCAGCAGCATCTGTGAATAGCGACTATTGGCTTGAGACCGTCTTTAACCCTAACGCAGAGCCTGTCCCCTGAGATCGCCTTGTAGGAGGAATGCAGAATAAAGGGCATGTGACCTGTAAGATCAGTGTTCTACTTCAAAAACATCTGTCCGAGACCAAAGAATCAACAATTCAAACTCGAAGAAGAGAAGAGACGCGGGCAGAGAAGCTATAGCTAAGGAAAGGGGACAAAGTGAACCCCATTAAAGAGAGTGTTTACCCGTCCGGTAGATGTAACTAATGACGAGGAACAATTTGTGTGACAGTTGTCAAATGGGAAACTAATTTACTATGTAAGCTTTCATTACAAAAAAAACACTAAAAAATATGTGGAAAAAACATCTCCTCCCCTGCGTGGTGGCTGCCTGGACTCTGGAGGTAGACCAGCATTAGCGCGCATCATTCACAGGCCTGGTGGGAGGTTTTGTGTAAGCCAGTCTTGTGAGTCATGATGGAGGTTGGATTTAAATGAAGAAAGAAATACGTTTTTAGAGTAAGTTGCTATTTTCATCAATTACTCTTAGTTGATGTTTACTTTAGAGTGTTTAGATCAGTGGCTATTAAAAAAAATCGACATTTTGAAAAAGGTTTGATTTAAAAAAAGAATCCTTATTCTTTTGAAACATTTCCATTCAATTTTAGAATGATCCCCTTAACAAAATAACTCCTCTCCCTAGTGTTCCAGCCCTCAAATGTGACAGACAACATTGCTTATTACAGGATCTTATAAAAAGAAAAGGTATACATAGCACAAATACAAGTGATATGTTTTACACGTATCAGTGAATAATTACTTTCCAGTCAAAATCCACTTGACGGCATAAGAGTTTGGGGTCTCCTAGGTTTAAGACCTTTTGTTAACGTTCATGGAGAAGCCCCGAGAGCAGTGAACCGATACTCCGGACTCACCAAAAGGTCCGTGGTTCACACCTAGCAGCCTTCTCCCTGGGAAAAGCTGTGTCAGTCTGCTTTCTTCAAGATTTGAAGTCTTGGTAATCTTATTGGAAGGTTCCAACCCTCCGTGTCTCTATGAGTTGGCATCAACTTGACATCAGTGGGTTCATTAACTTTGGTGGACATGAAGGTCGGATTAGTTTTTAATTTCATGGAAACACACTATGACGTGAATATAAAATGCAACTGTTAGTTTTTAAAGGAGATATATATATATATTCAATTTTATCCTAGGAGATGAAATTCTTTCTGCCATCCAGTCAATTCCAACTCATCGTGGCCTTGTAGGACAGAGTAGCAGTGCCCCAGTGGGTTTCTGAGACGGTAAACTCTTCATGGGATTAGAAAGCCCCATCTTTCTCCAGTTGAGTATCTGGAGGTTTTGAACTATTGACCTTGAAGTCAGCAATCCAAGGTCTAAACACTACCCCCAGGGCTCCATAGTCACCAACGTCCAAGCCAAACCAAAGGCACTGCCTTGAGTTGCTTCCAATTCATAGAGATCTTATAGGACTGGGTAGAACTGTCCCTGTGGGTTTCCAACACTGTAATTGTTGTTATGGCAGCAGAAAATGTCACCATTCTTTTGAGGAGTGGAGCACTTTGAGCTCACCAGTCACTCCTTGGGAGAAAGACGGGCTTTCTACTGATGTCAGGGATCAAACGCTTGGAAACACACAGGGGCAGTTCTGGCTGCTCCTACAGAATTGGTATTGACATGATGGCAGTGCGTCTGGTTTGGAGTTTCTATGGCTGTCCCTCCCCTTTGTCTTAGATACAAGATTTGATTCAAAAATAAATCTTCTACAATAATTGTTTTATAGTCACACATATTATAAACACTTAGGTGGTATGCACATGTGTCTGTGTGTCTGTCCATGCATGTGTGTGTGTGTGTGTGTATGTACATCCCAGGGCTTCCTAAAATATTTTGGAATAATCAGTGACTTTTCAGCAACAATCTCAGAAGTCTACTCCTCTGTTTTATCTGCCCCACAAAAAATGCAGTGCGCACTTAGCTTTTGTGCGTGTGTGTGTGGCAATTTTGAATGAAAATTCTATTACCTATTACTTAGGCCCTATACCCTAGACTGCCTCATTCTCTGAGTTTTAATCTCGGCACTCATATAATTGTAGGGCAGGCCTTCCATAGCATCTGTGTTCGTTCTAATCAGGGCTACAGGTTTCCTGCAGCTCTGAGGTGAAAAAAAAATAAAGAGGATATTCAAAGTCAGAATGAAATTAGTAGCTTTCTTAAAAGGTGCTTTAAACAGCTCGTGTTCCCTAGCCCTCAAAGAAAGTTACAAATCAAGAGTGCACAATTGGCAGCTCCATTATCAAAGCCCTTCTGATAATGCTACCATTTAAATTGAATAATATTGTTTAATGGGCTTTTTAAAAGCAGCCATCCTTTGGATCTGACACTCCAGCATGATTACCTCCCATTCCCATTTGATACTGTAACAATCCGTTGATAATTATAGCATTCGTTTCCGTTCTGAGTTCAGGGAGGCCTCGTACATGTGACTATCTGGAGACAGTTGAGCGTCTCCAGTTCGTCCAGTGGACACTAATTTGGAATTTCGAAGCTGCCGTGAAATATCCTCTCCCCAGGACTTCCCTGTGTCACTAGCAAGCTGCGGCAGTTTCCTATCTCACACCTTGAGAGACCCTAAATATAAAAGAGTCAGAATACTAGCAGTCAAAGGGTACATTCTGTACACTGTATTCTGTACATTCTATACACTGTGTTCTGTACAGTCAAAGGATACATTCTATACACTGAGATAACTTTAAGGATACCTTTTGCCAATGTCTTATAAATTATCATTGTGTGGAGCTCCATTAAATCCCGCATTTCCTGGTCTCTCTCAATTTGTCCCTAAAAACAAACATGCTTGTTCCTTCTTCTTTTATTATTTTGAATTCTAGGGGGAAAGACATTGCTTAGAACATCATATGACTTTCAAGTTTGTTAAAGTATTGTTGCATGTATTATTTTAAACAGCATTTACATCATCCATCATAGTGTTTATTTAAAGTGGATGCTCAAAAGCGAAGATTTAGCAGCTTGGGCCAGGTGAAAAATGTATTATTTTTTAGATTAAACAAACCAAACCAGAAGTTGAGTATTAATGATTTGGTATGGGTCAACTTTATAATTTCAAATATACTACTCTCCTTCCAAGTATTACTTATCTTCTTAGTAAATATGAATATTAGTTTTAGTTATTTTTAAATAAAATTGCATATTTTTTATTTCATTCAAACTGATCTTGTAATGAATAAAACAAAACTTTTGGACATGTCAATAAAAAGACTTTTCTTGATGAATTATGAAGCTCAGAGTTTCTAGTTAGACAACTATTGATAATGTAGCAATTTTATTACTCTTAAATAATAGATACTATAGATGCAAATTTGATATCATAGTTACTTTTCTTTCCAATAAGCGCCATGGGGATTTCCCTGGCCTTGAATATGACCCTGAACTTGCCCAACCATCTGAACTTGGAAGTTAAGCAGAGTAAGATTGGGTTAGCACTTGGATGGTGAAGACCTGGGAAGACTGGTTGTTGTCAGAGGGAATGCTGTTGGCATGGTGAGGAGCACGCGTACTGGTGGTGTAGGGCTTATGCAATGGATTGCTATCTGCCACGTCAGCAGTTTGAAACCACCATCCAGTCTGTGGGAGAAAGGTAGACTTTCTCCTCCAGTAAAGATCTGGAGTCTCAGGAACCCACCAGGGCTGTTCTAATCTGCCCTGTAAGCCCGATTTGGCTTGGAATCCATGTGATGACAGTGATTTTTAAGATGAAAACTTACCTGGGAATTTGGGTTGGATCAGCTTGTGAAAGCTACATTTTAAAGAATTACCTAACATGTCTACCTCTAAGGTTCTTTTTAGTGCTTTTCTTTTTTAAGTACTTAGAAGATATTGAAACATTAATAGTGAGACCTATGGCATTTTCTGGATCCTGGAGATTTAGATAACAGGGATGTACTTCTGAATAGAGTGATCCGTACTAATGGCTCGAGTGTGACATGTACTATCCTTAGAATCCGATAGCTATCAATGGAGGCACAGAGCACATTCAAACTATCCCATTGTAAGATTCACAAACTTGACAATGGATGCAATTTTAAATGCACCCCAACTTGTATCACATAGTCCCTAACCTGACTTCAGAATGAATGCCTAGGGAGTCCTAGAAACAGGATTTGCTTCTTAGCACATCCCTTCCCGTGAATTCACATGGCTACTGCTTTCTCACACATTCTCGGTTTGGATGGTAACAATCTGCATGGTCCTTACCTGAAAGAGAGTAAACATGATCAGATATTGAATTTTAAGATATTTCAGACCCATCTCGTGTCTGTTATCTATGCATTGTATTTAAAAATGGTCTTTCACTCTTCACTTTGATAGCTAAATAAACACAGCCATAATTAGCATTAGTAAGCATATTAACTTCAGGTTTCAAGGTAAAAAGCACCAGTAGAAAGTAACGCAGTAAATTTCCTCCAGTGAGAATTGAGACACCCTCATGTGACAATCCAGTCAGCCTCTATTGGGCCATGGTGCCCTCCATATGCCAAATACAAGGTGGGGTTGTTGAATTTGGTCTTGGGAGCTCCAAGAACCCCACAGACAGGATATGTCTGGTGTCCTCAGGAGATCCGTGCAAAATCACCACTCCCATATCCTATTTCATTTATCCCTTTGTCTGTGTATCGATTTATCTTATCTCGGTGGCACATTGCTCTAGCCCTGGGCAGCTGGTGGGATCCAACTGCCGACCTTTCTGTTGGCAGCCAAACTCTTCGATGTCTGTCAGGAGGGCTCCTCTCTGTAAAGTATACAGCTTAGGAAAACCCTACAGAGCAGTCCCAGAGGTCACCCAAGATTTGAGTGGACTCCAAGGTACCCCTGAACAACAATCCAAACATTGGCATTTGAACCCCAGAAAGAATACTCTAAAGGGAGTCAAAACACATACGCCTCCCTCCTTTATTTTAGTTTTAAAAAGAAATGGAAACACTCAAAATACATTCTAAGTTTCTGACCAACACTCGGTGAAACCACAGGGCATTTCCCTCCCCTGGGGTTAGAGGGACTTGGACCGATGGGCGACTGGTCCTGGGAGGCCCCGTAATCCATCAGGGTTCGCAGGATGAAATTAGGGACGTTGCTATCAACATTGAGCTCATTAGGCACATCCTATTGGGAAGACAAATGAAAGCATTTCAGAGTTGTAAAGGGAACGCGACCAACAAAACTTTCATCATCTTTGACTACGCAGTGGAACGGGTTAAAATTCTTGTTGTAGATCACTGAAGTTTTATTATATAAGATGACCTTAGGAACTGTCATCTCCCTTGAATTTATACAAAGCACTCAAAGTAAAGGTTTTCTAGGTTACACTTCTGTTTTCAACCCTTTGTCCTGTCAGCTCAGTCCTTGATATCTTCATCTGCCGACATGCCCAGATGTGCCGTGAATGTTGATGGGAGCTGGCCCCTCCACCCCTCCCTGCCGGTGTCATTAAAACCAGGGAGGCAGCGGCTCCCCTGGCATCTTTGGCACGGCTTGGCTTTACACTGCGGACTAAATTATTGATGAAGAGCACTTCTGTCGCGGTGTGTTTTACCCACCTTTCAATGAAACAGTGTGGATTGAGCTGTCACTGCTTCCTCCCCCCCTGCAACTTCTACATGACATTTATGATGTGGTTCAGATCGCACCGAAGCAATTACTTTCCAGTAGGGTCTGCACTGCGAATGGAGATCCCTGACAATTGCTGAGGGCTGGTTTCTCAATGAGCACACAACACGCTCATCAATACCGTACACAAAAGGGAAGCTTCAAAGTGGATGCAAACGGGTCTCTGGGATTTGTGGTCCTGTCCTCTCCCCACACCTAGTCTGGGCTCCAGGGTTTGCTCTCTGTACTGTGCATTAACTTGCTCTCTCGCTCTCTCTCTTTTTTTCCTGAAAAGATGGGTGGGCTTACCTTCCCGGTACACACTTCGCAGATACCTCTCACAAGCCTGGTACTATTTATTTATTTCCCTATAAAGACGTTTATTCTAGTTGAAGCTTTTGTCGGTTGCTTCTCAGGATTCTTTGATATTCACATGCAGCTTCTCCTGTGATTTTCGTACCCGGATTTGGTTTTCGGTCCATTCGATGCATAAAACAAGCAACGCGAGCATGGGTATGCATGCGTCTCTGTACATCCGTACTTAGATACTTGCATACATTTGTATGTATGCATTCTTTTTTTATTTTATTTTTGTATGCATTCTTAAGGAGGTGATATATATTTCCAGAGACAGAAAAGTTTATTATTTCATCAGTTATCGTAAAATCTTTTTTGTCTACTCATCTCTAAATTTGTGAAACCTTATCAATGTAGACAAAGTTGGGATAGAATCACCTTCATTATGTAATATTTTGAAATGGAAGAGACTTTGGTGTTTTTGAAAATATGGAATAACATTAACCTAGGTTAATTCACATCATTTTTCAAAGGCTCTATAAAAGATTTTAATGAATAGATTTCAAAATACTTGTCACTAGTCTATTTGGGGAATATAAATTATTCTTTTGAATCACTATTTGCCCAGCTCTCTTGTTTGCAATATTAATTTCTGTAGTTAACTTTTTCCTAATAGGTAGACTTCTGTTTCATACAAACTGCCTGGTAAATAGTGAGAGTGTATTCTAAATTGACATGCTTTGATTTTTTTTCCACTTATAATCTAAATATCAGTCTCAAAACCAGTGGATAGCACAACGTGGAATCATCCAGTGCCTAGTTACTTCTGGGGGGAAACGGCATTATTGAAAAGACACCACGTAATGAGGCGTTAAAGGGGGAAAACTGAATGGTGAACTTCAGACAGGAGCCAATCAACAGCTGTGTGCTAGGAGATTGTTGTTGGACAGTCTATATCACATGTCCCTCAGATAACTGAGAAACCTGATAACCCAAGAATCATCACCAGGACTTTCCTCCAACCAAAGCCCCGTGAGTCTTGTGCCCCACTCATTGCCCCAGGCTCCCCATCTCCTCAGAACACGGGCTCTCTCAGAATGTGACCAGCAAGATGGGCTACAAAGGGGAGGAGAGAAGTCTGTATTTGCTGAATTCAAATCTCGTGTTTTCTAGCTCTTCTGAAATCAAGATAAATAGGAGGGGGAATATAGCTCCTTAGTATTCCAAATCTGATCTCATTTTTCTTTATCTTTGAAGCTATTTATTGTACTAAATTATTTGTTCTGTATACTAAGGGATGATGGCTCAGTATGATACTTTCAAGAAAAAGATTCCGTCTTAGTATCACCTGGTCTTGCCTTCACGAGTGAATACTTTGCACGCCCCAGCAGAAAGGAGCTTCCAACAGCTCATGGAGAAATGATGAAAGATAATGGAGTTTCTCCAGGAACTTTTTGAAGCACCCACTTATGTTGTATTTGGGGTCCATCCTTTAATCCAAAGGACGCGCGCGCGCGCTTTGATTCAGGAGACTAGAGCAGGCTTCTGTGTGTACTCCTTCACCTGAACACATAGGTGCGACTTGCAAACACTTTGCAATCACTCTAGCCAAGTGCGACTTTCCCAGCAGGAGAAAAGTTGTAGCCTCTCGGGAAAAGGAGGTTGAAGGCGCATTTCCTGTCCTGAGTCTGCTTGGTAGGCCATGTGCAATTGACCTCTCTCTCAACTCCTGAAGTGCCCTCATGAGTCTGTCAGCAGGTGAGAGGTTCCACAATGTTCCCGTGGTCACCGAACTAGTTGGTGATGGAGTTAGGATTTTATTCCAGATTTTTCTTGCATCAGTGTCTAATGGCTTATTTTACTGTACTGTTTATCGTGCGGTACAGCTGTTTATACAGTTTGCTATCCTGGACTTCTGGCATTTCTTTCCGGATCCACTTAGGCAATTTGTTATAGCATGTAATATGTTTTCTTTGTTTTGTCTAACGGTTCATTCACAAAACTTCAGGATTTTATGCAGGCAGAAAAATAATATCATTTGGACAGTTAGCACACTTGCCTACTGCCAATTTATATGCGTGAGCTTAAAAAGTTCATGGGAAAATTCCATGATCTTTTTTTCTGTCTTTTTGTGTGACGTAGGCACACAAATTTATATTTCAGATCATCCACTTGATATTCAACAATTTAAGCTACTTATCTCACCCCACTTTGGCTTACCCTACCTCCTCCTTTACGGCTCTTCTCCTTCGGTGACTTACTGCTTCCCCTTCGCCCGAGTTACCTCTCGCATGGCGTGGATCAACCGGGAGAGCATCACGCTGACTGAAATTAGTCAATCGCAAAAGAGCAAATATTGGGTAAGACCGCTGTCTAAAAGGAAAAGGAGACGAGGGCTTTGGAGTTTGCCACCCGAGGGAGGGCGCAGGAGGCAAGATGAGAGCACAGGAAAGATATTCCATTCTCTTGGCATGCTGGTTCCCTCCAGCTCTCCCAAGCCCCCTCTGATGAAAGCCTGGCCAATGGACGCTCCTTTGGGAACTGGACGTCACCGTGATGGGGGTCGTTTGCTTGCAGAGCAATAGGAAAGCCAAAAGTAGTCCATTAAGAATATACGTTCATTGCTTTTTTAAATCACTTTATTGGGGGCTCTTATCACAAACAATGAATACAGGAATGAGGAAAATGAGGGAGACAGTGGACAGTGTAAGACACAAAATAACAACAATAATATATAATTGATCAAGGATTCACAAGAGTGGGAGGGTAGGTGAGGAAGGGGATGAAAGAAGAGCTGATACCAGGGACTCAAGTAGAAAGAGAATGTGTTGGAAATGCTGATGGCAACATATGTACAAGTGTGCTTAATACGCTTGAATGATGGATTGTCATAAGATTTGTATGAGCCTCCAATAAAAATGATTAATAAAAATATATAAATTAATTAGTTAAAAAAGAATATATGATTAATTATACAAATAATTCATAATAAATTCCCAACAACTAATACACTGCTCTCCTTTTATTAAATAGGTGTTACTATGGCCCCAATAAGTCACTAACTTCTGAGACTTACCATTTTCACTCCTGTGTAATCATTTCTGCCTTACATCTTTTTGGCTGCCGTTATTTTGGGTTCATAAGTGCAATAACTATGCCTAAGGTCTTCTAAAATGGCTTTGGCTAAGACTTTGACCATTCCCCTTTACAGTGTGAGGTTTCCCCTTGGCCCACAGCCATGGAGGTCTGAGCGGTCTGTGTTCTTACTCAATTGAAATTGTGCATCCGAAGCTGAAGAAAATGCATTTAGTCACTATAGTCACTATAGGCTGGGCCAATATTTTCAGATATTTAATATTATCTGATTAGCATTTTTTTTGTACAGGGAGACCCCAAAAGAAGGGCTGAGGGAAAGCCAAAAAGAGTTAACTCTACACACACACACACACACACACACACACACACACACACACACGGTTTCTGCATCTCATTGTAATGCTGGGGAAAGCGTTCTGGTTTGTAAAGTACTCACGTGCTCACGGTAAGCAAGAAGATAATAGGTACGATGTAGGCAATGGTGCCCAAGCCAGTAGACTAGAAACGACTTGGATTCCCCCCAGGGTTGATTCCCTCTATGTATACTATAATTTAAGGGCCTTCATTATCTGACATAGTGTTTGTGATTTTAAAAAGGTCTCATTATTTTAAAGTGTCAAATCATCTGACTCCAAATATTTTTGATTTGGGCAATTTCTATTTTAGTTACCATTTAAATTATTTCTAAAGTTGCTTTGCATTGCTATTATGCCAGAGTGATTTCTCCCTAGCAATCAGTTTTGTGCCCATGACTACTAGCATGCACGGCTTTCATTAACAGTCAGAGGGCTGTTTTTGGAGTGGGAGAGAGAGAGTTAAGAAGAGGAGAGAGGATGTTTGCCTTCTTCTAGGTTTTATGGCATTGAAAATGCTTATCAATCTTGATTTGATCAATATAGCCTCTATCAACTATAACCTAGACAACGCTATATAAACTGTAACTATTACCACAAGTCTTGATCTCCACATGCACCAAATATTGGAGAAAGGAAAAAACTCAAACTGTACAAAACCTGATACAAGGGAATCATTTCTGCATGAATATAATAATTCAGTGAAATGGAAAATGAGGTTTCCACCGGGAACTCCCCTCTACTCAATTCTCCAAATTAAAAGTCAAACCTCCTTCCGACCTAGGAACGGGAGTGAGGATGTTACCGTACAGGGCAGTGTTCCGTCTGCTCTACAGAAAGTCTCTGTGACTCAGGACAGACTTGCCGTCTAACAGCCACGGTATAGAGACAGGCTTATGAACATTGTGGAGCCATAGTTTCCTCGGTGCATGTAACCATCTCTGCAGTGGACATTTGCCGTGTGTTTTGGTTTTCGTTGTTTCGATTTTGTTTTCCATTCCCAACGTGTGAGCGGGACGCTGGCCGCTCTGAGTGAGTCTTAGGTGGCAGGGTTGTACTTCCCTCTGAAAACACCGTATGGCCCGGGTCTTCTCTCTCCGGGAGTGAAGCGTGAGGCCCTATCGGAGACACCACCCAGAAGACGCGCCAGCGGAGACACCACCCAGAAGACGCGCCAGCGGAACTTTTGCAGCTGCAGATGCGGAGCTGCGGGGCCCCTGCTGGGACTGACCGTGCTGCTGGAGCGAGTGAGGTCCACCCTACCCGGTGGTGTCACCTTGTGGTGTCTCTGCATCCCGCTTCCCACGTTTCTATGCACTTCTCATACAATCATCCCTTTGGCTCATCAACTCCATGAGCTACCACGCACCCTTCTAATAATCAAATCCCTTTTCCCGTTGAAAAGACGAAGCTGGCTTCTGTGACTTGCCACTACAAACCTAGATTCACGCAACATGCACCAGAGCATTGAGGAAAAAGACAAAACTAGAAATATACAAAACATGAGAGGCGAGAACCACTTTTGCATGGACATTATAATTCAGTGTCAGGGAAAAACATTTAAGATAGTGATGCTGTGCGTTGCTTTTCCTTATCAGATCCGGATTATGTCTTTTGCAAGTGTGAAGGCACCCACAGTTTGGAAAGGCCCTTTCGCTGAATCACTTTACATATTAAATGTGTCATTTTCTCTGGTGTGTTCAAGCAAAACTAAACGATCTATGCCTATTTGTTTTATAAATTAGTGGAAAAGTGCTAAATAAACATTCATCCTAATTCGATGAGTCATACGACTGATGTTAATAATACCCCTCTCTGCTCCACCACAAGAAGATCCGAGCTTCAGATCAGAGTATGGTCCCTGCTTTGAACGTCAGGCTTTTCTGATCCCGATGGAGCCAAGTGCTCCCTTTGTCATCCTGGTTGGTTTTTTTCTTCATTTTTCTGGCTTTCCACAAAATGTGAGGGAGTGATTGCTGTGGAACTAATTAACCCCTGCCCGAAAGATTGCCCTCATTATGCAAAGAATGCTAAGGCTGGCTCCTCCCTCTAAGGAAACACAAGCCCGCAGTCTGCACACGTCCAAAGTGTTGTTTTACTAACAGTGGAGTGAATGAACTGTATGGCTTATTCTACCCAAATTAGTCTCTTTCAGAGAATTGGTGTCAAACTCTTCTTCCACGCTATACCTGGATAGATGGAAAAGGTACATGTGAGATATGAAATATTACCCGTGGAGGAAGCGCTGTGTTTTCATAGATCGGTATTGTCTCTGAGAGCAACCACAGGGGAGAAATAAGGGTCATGTGTCATAGATGCACAGCCAAAGTACAGAAGATTTATGACTTAGTGAATATGTAGATGTAGTGGTGTTCTTGACCAAACTGGCACGTTGCCCTTGAGTATGCCTGGGGTTTCCTATTTAAAAAAATAAAAACTTCAAAGAGGGAAAAAGACAAACAATTATATACATGCCGTCTCTCAACATCGGAGTAGTGTTCTCAGCGTTGGCAAAAATAATGAGTGCTCCTGCTATTCCCTTGGGAGAGGAGGGGTGGAGATTTCCATATTTCGTTTCTGAGGCACTTGCAAAGCCATTTACTGCTGTAATTCATATACCATTGGATTAAGAAGCCTAGGACTCTAATATCCGTGAGCACCTATGCAGGGGATTTGCTGATATAAGGAGAAGAAGAAAACAGTAAAAAAGAAATGCTCACCTCATCGGAGCTGACTCTTCGTACTTCAAAGTGCAGAATAACAGGACAGAGCGCCTATTTGCTGCATCTTTTAGCAGAGAGATAAAGAATCTATCTCATACTGATTAGATGGCTTGTACTTGTTAGGACTGCAAGCGGCTTTGTGCGGCTCGGTTCTGGTCTGATAAGGAACAAAGCAAAGACATTTGGCACTTCCTAGAAAGGTGATTGATCCAAAGAATTACTAGCTGATGGCCAGAGAAATATTTTCTTTTTTTCTTTTTTAACATTTTATTAGGGGCTCATACAACTGTTATCCCAATCCATACACACATCAATTGTGTAAAGCGCATTTGTACATCGTTTCTCAAAACATTTTCTCTCCACTTAAACCCCCGACATTAGGTCCTCATTTTTCCCCTCCCTCCTGGCTCCCCCCTCCTGCATGAGCCCTTGATAGTTTATAAATGGGTATTTTGTCATATCTTGCCCTGTCCAACTTCTCCCTTCATCCACTTTTCGGTTGTCTGTCCCCCAGGGAGGAGGTCACACACAGTTCCATGTGATCGGTTCCCTCTTTCCTACCCACTCTCCCTCTACCCTCCCTGTTTTGCCACTCACACCACTGGTCCTGTAGGGCTCATCCATCCTGGATTCCTGGATTTTCAGTTCCTATCTGTACCAGTGTACCTCCTCTGGTCTAGCCAGTCTTGCAAGATAGAATTCGAGTCATGGTAGTGGGAGCGGGGAGGAAACCTTTAGGAACTAGAGGAAGGTTGTATTTTTCATCATTGTTACATCGCACCCTGACTGGCTCATCTCCTCCCCGAGACCCCGGCCAGAGGAATATTTTCATGAGAATTAAGTGCTATAAAATGTCATGTCGACAGTTGCTCTCTCCCCACCCCCACCCTTTTCATTTAACTGAGCAATGTTAGCTATCAGTAGATACTATGTAGTTTAATTAGCACGGCAATACACTGATTATAATATCTGTATTATGTTAAACTAAGACAAAAACCACAAATCAAACCCATTACCTGGTGTCAATTCTAACTGGCAATATACTGATGGTGAGATCTGTATTAGGTTACACGAAGACAAAAACCCCAAACCAAGCCCATTGCCTGCCCTTGTGTGGATTTCCACTCAGAGACCCTGTAGGACAGTAGGGCTGCCCGCATCGTGTTCTGAAAGCCCTGAGAAGCAGCCTCTCCCACCATCCTCCCGCCTAATGGCCACTGGGTCCCAGTGCGGCATTCTGGAACAGCCCAGTGCTTCACCACTGCGCTGCCAGCTTCTGTTGTAGTATGTTACACCATCAGAAAATGAACCCGCGGCTATCAAATTCGTTTACACTCGCGGAGCCTGCAAGGTTGCCCAGTCAAACCTCTTGATAGGATTCCCATGGCCACCATCCTTGGGGAGTCAATCTCCAGGCCTTTGTTCGGGGATACCGCTGGTGTATCCAAACCACCATCTTTAATGTGAGTGGTCACTTACCAAACATGTGTGCTACTGGAGGACTCTCTTCAGAGCCTGGATCTCCCCTTAGGTGAATACTAGCCTGAACCATATGCACATTTCCCCACCCTTCCCATTGGCTTTTGACTGGGTGCACACCCCAAACTGTTCTGTTAATTTTTTTCTTGGTGAAATGTGTGCGTGTACAGCTCATGCCACCCACTCAGGCCACCCAAGCTTTAGCTTGGGGTTCAAACCCGTGGCGTGGGGCATGGGCACCGCCTTCTCCCGCACTCTGCACTGCCCTGCATTTGCGGGTGGTTTGGGACACTGCCTGTTTCCCAAAGTCTAGGAATTCTTGGCGGCAACAAAGGCGACAACGGTTGGCGGCGTTGCTGGCGCTCCTTCACACGGAGACATGTTCCTTCTTCGGATTTCACCTTCTGATGCCTCCCATGCCCGACCCATTAGGCTTGTCCCAACTCTGTTCCCTGGACGTTTTTCCCCCCCTGGAGGATGGCAGCCGTTTGCTAAATAAATTCTCAGGACTCCCCCTGCTGATTTCAAAGCACATTGGTGATGGATTGGAGCTTCTTGAAGCATAATCCGAGCTGACTGTGGCGCACGGATGAAAACTCCTCATTACAGCCTCAGAGGGCCCAGGCTTACCTCTCACACTTTCCTTCAGCTCCCGGCCTCGAGTCTCCTTGGACTGTTTGTTCATCCTTGACCAAGGCCCATGATCTCCCACCAACATGGCTCTGGGCAGACCGATGACTCAAACCAGAGCTTCATCTTCATTCTTCCTCCTCCACTTCCTTCCCAGCTGCCAGTCCCATGTCGAGTGTGAGCTTTTCCATGAAGCCTTCCTGATGATCCCACCTTGATGCCCGGTCAGCTCCTCGGAATCCTCTGGGACCAAGCCACCGTGAGCCAACTGCTGCATCTCAAAGCCACTGGGTACTGACACCCTCCTTCCTCCAGCACGAGCAACTCCGAGGCAAGGACTTCTTGTCTGTGTATTTGTCCCTCCAAGTGTTCTGGGGAGGTACTTCCTATCGCGTCAGCACCCAGATTCATTCATGCAATACTTGATGATTAAGAACACCCTTCAGCAGATATACTGTTAACACGAAACTCTGCGACTCTTTGTTTCATGAGGACCATATTTCTATGAAGCTAATAATGAAGTAGATTATTAACAGTTTTTCCTAACCATTACTCACATTTTCCCTCCAGGCTTTGTGAGAAAGAGCTGTCCCTGTGGTTTTCCAAGATTCGTGCCACCCTGTATACATTTTTCTTTTCAACGTCATTCTTTTCTGTTTGTTCTGGAATTTAGCACCGCACAACCTTTTCTCTCTCACATGCTTTTAAATTCCTTTCCTCTCCACAAACGTCTTCCTTTTAGCAAAAGGAGGAAAAAAATAACCACACTCAAGTCTCCATTTAGCTCAAACATCACTTCCTCTTCTTGCCAGTGGACTGTCCTTTTCCCTAGCACACCAATTCCTTGCCAACACATGTTCTTTCAGCTTCCTGCATGCTCTGCTCTGCAGTTGCTTAATACAGCCAAGTTTTACATGATCTCCCCATTAAGGCTTCTCTTGTGAGTCTCTTTCACTTTTCATAGCGAGGCACATCTCTTTTGAGTTTTAATCCACATATTTTCAGAAAATCAACCATATCTTTTGGATACTCT
Organism: Echinops telfairi; assembly: GCF_000313985.2. Lineage (NCBI taxonomy): Eukaryota > Metazoa > Chordata > Mammalia > Afrosoricida > Tenrecidae > Echinops > Echinops telfairi. The sequence continues at coordinate 14,516,012 of NW_022106471.1, forward strand.
TCTTCCTTCTTGAAAACTACGTTTTCCTGATCTTCTTTATGTTCTTTGTTGTCTTAATATTTTTCAACTAGAATTTATGCAATATGTACAATGTGGGAAAACAAAAATAAGTCTCATGCTCGTATTACAACTTAGTCTTAAGTGGTAGACAAGATGAACGTTATACATAAAAAGTTAAATAATAATGCATTTACTGCTCAAGATAAATCCTATTTCAAGGGGATCTGATGTTTATGCTGCTATATCAATGTCCCATTTGGCATTCTTCCGTTTAAAAGGACAGAGGACACAGCCTTACATACTGAATGTGAGCAGCACATGGACCACTTACTGATGGAGATCAAGGATTGCAGCCTGCAGGGTGATTACAACTCAATGCACAGAAAGCCACAATCCTCACAAATGGACTTACAGGTGATGCCGTGATGAACGGACAAAAGATGCACGTTGTCAAGCATTGTGTGTCGCTTGGTGCCACACTGCTCATGGAAGCGGCGTTCAGGAGATATTGCATTCTACTGGCTAACTCTGCTGCACCAACCTTCCTTACCAAGGGTGTTCCTCTGAAGACTGAGGTGCACCTCATCCAAACCACAGTACTTTCAGTGACCTCAGATGCATGTGAAAGTTGGACAGTGAATGAGGAAGGCTGAAGATGAATTAATGCAATTAAATTGTGGTGCTGGCAAAAAAGTATTGAAGGCATCAAGACAACCAAAGATCAAGTCTTGAAAGAAATAGAGCCAGAATGATTTTTGGAAGCAAGAAGAACAAAACTTCTTCACCTTGGGTGCTTTGGACATGCTCTCAAAAGATGCTATTCCCTGGAAAAGGATGTCGTTCTGGTAATGTAGCGAGGCAGGGAAATGAGGAAGATCCTTAATAGGGTGGATTGACTCCCTGGCTGCAACCTGGGCTCAGCATAAGACCAATGGTGAGGATGATGGCTCCGTGTTTCATTCTGTGATCTACAAGGTCTCTTTGAGTCAAACTGACTGGACAACACTTGACAACAACACTGCACTGGTGGAGCAGTAGTTTAGGCATTGGACCGTTAGCCATAAGGTCAATGGTTCAAACACACCAGTCACTCCTGGAGGGAAATTTGAGGTAATCTGCTTCTGCAGAGATTTACAGCCTCAGAACCCCTAGGGAGCCGTTTTAGTCTCTCCTCTGCAACAGCTGTGAGTGGGAACCGACTTCATGTCCATGATAGAGAACAGTCTTAAATTCTTGGAGCCCTGGTGGCACTTTGCAATTCATGCTACATAATATAACCCGTTCCTAAATATAACTTTCCTAAAATATCAGTCTGATCATAGTAAATATTTTTTTTACATTTTATGGTACCTATATTTATTTTTTTAATATTTTAATCAATTTATTGGGGCTCATACAATTCATCACAATATATAGATCAATTGTGTAAAGCACACCTATACATTTGTTGCCCTCATCATTCCCAAAATTCGCTTTCTTCTTGGGTTCCCTGAATCAGCTCATTTTCTTTTTTCCCCTCCCCCTCCCTTCCCCCTCCCCGTCCCCCATGCACCCTTGATAATTTATAAATTATTATTATATCTTATATTACACTGCCCGGCATCTCCCTTCACCTACCCCTCTGCTGCCCGTCCCCCAGAGAGGAGGTTATATGTAGATCCCTGTGATCAATTCCCCCTTTCTACACCCCCCTTCCCTCCTGGTATCGCCACTGTCAGGCTTCTTGGTGTAAGTGATCCCAGTTCTTCGCAGCTTGTTGACACAGTTTGAGTGGTATCCTGTCAACTCCTGGAAACTTGCTCTTACTCCACTCATGCCTTCCGTGCAACATGGGCTTCCTGCAGCATTCAGTGCTTTGTTAAGCACTCACTGCCATCAAGCGGATTCTGACTCATAGCGACCCTTAGGACAGAGTAGAATTCTCGTGGGCTTTGCAGATGTGAATGTTTATGGGAATGGAAAGTTTCATCTTTCTCCCATCAAGCAGCCGGTGGTTTTGCACTGCCAACCTTGCAGTTAAGTAGTCAAAGTATAACCCACCGTATTTTCATTCACCTCCTACGTATGTGAAAGTCAGATGATGAATAGGGACAACGCTGGATGAATTGATATTGAATTGTGGTGCTGGTGAAGAAAATTGAAAGTACAGTGGGCTGCCGGGAGAACAAAGCATCTGTCTTGGAAGACATCAGCCAAGCACTTCTTAGACATGAGAATGGCTAGACTTGGACTAACGTGCTTTGAGCAAGTTATCAGGGGAGACCAGTCCCTGGAAAAGGATGCCATGCTTGGCAAAGTGGAAGGTAAGGGAAAAAGAGGAAAACTCTGCAGGAGGCGATTGACACCATGACTTCAAATATAGACTCAAGCGTAGTAATGCCTGTGAGACCGGCACAGGACTGGGCGTGTTTTGTTCTCGTATGTAGAGCGTTGCTATGAGCAGTACCCACTAAAAGCCAGCTAACAATGGTCAGAAGATCCCACCTAATTTTAACCCTACCTATCAAACCGGTCTGCTAAAAGTGTTTGCTTTTCATCTGTAGCTCTGTATTTTCACTGGTGAGCTTCATTGGCAGCTATAACTTGATCTTGTTTTATGATTCTGCATGTATCCTAGTAGAAAAACACTGTAGCAGTAGGAACACCTTCTTCCATTTCCACAGGTCCTACCAAGCTGAGCCTCATCTCTCACACAAGTAGACATTTAAGGTGTTTCTGTTTAGCAAAGATGACACAGCTGGGTGATTAGTTATGAAAGGGCAAACCAAAGGCAGTGATTATTGTATGAAGAGGGAGAGATCACGTTAAACTTTAAATTTTACAGGAAAGCTTTTGCAAACTTGGGACAGGCAGAGAGGAACGGCAGTGTTGTCTCACATACTGGGTCTCTAACTCGCTCCTGAACCCCTTATTCTTGCAAGGCCCAGGAAGCAGGGAAGGTGTCAGATCAGCTCGGAACTGCTGTGGCGGGTGTCAAAGGTTCAGGAGAACGTGTGCTTGCTTTTCGTTTTAGGTGCACTTACTTGCAATTACAGTGGTGTCCGTAAGTCCTATATGTATGGAAAAATGTAGTTCAGCTATCCCTAATGTGATGCACAGGGGTGTTTACTATCTTGTATTTGCTTCCACGTGAAAATGCAAAATAGGAAACGATTTTGAGGGTCTTCATTGTTAAGCATTAGACTTTATAAACAATAGGCACTGAAAGCATTTAAGCAAGAATAAAGCAATCTTTCAGGATTTAGATTACTAGTCAAGTGGAAATTTACATGACTAGATACAAAGGAGGGAGACTTGTGAGAATAGTTATGAAGCCACTAGTTGACTTGTTAGTTCATACATTTATACACAAGCTTTTGTGTCTGGCATTCCGTTTCAAAAATCCAGGTCACTCTCTCAAATCAGTAGAATCTCAGTGGTTGTTATTGTTAGGTGCCCTTGCGTCGGTCCCAACTCCTACTGACGCCCTGCACAACAGAACAAAACACTGCCGGTCCTGCGCCTCCTCAAGTTGCTCTTCTGTTTGAGCACGTTGTTGCAGCCACTGTGTCACTCCGTCTCGTCAAGGTTCTTCTTATTTGTTGTCCCTCTGTATGACCAGGCGTGATGTCTTTTCCCAGGGACTGGTCTCATGATAACATGTCCAAAGTGCATGAGATGGAGGTTCACCATTTTTGCCTGCGGCTGTACTTCTTCCAAGACAGATTTGTGTGTTCTTTTGGGAACCCGTGGTACTTTGAATATCCTTCACCAACACCATGGTTCAAAAGCATCGGTTTTCCATCTTCCTTATTCAAGGCCCAACTTTCACAGGCATATGAAGACATTAAAAATGCCATGGCTTGAAATCTTTGAAAGTACACACACCTTCCTTATTTTAAATGATTCATGGCTTCAGTCAGGCACACCTCAGTTGGCTCTTGGACTTCATTATTCCTTCCATTTGCCTTAGCTACTCTGGGATAAGAGCAGTTCAGTGTCTTCTGACCTCTATTTTCATGTTTTCTTCCTTTCCTGTCTTTTCAATAACCCTTTGCTTCCATCGGGTCTGCTGGTCTGGATGTCCTCCCACCGCTCATCAAGTCTTTGATCATTAGTGTTTGATGCATCAACTCTGTGCTTGTGGTATTCTTGAAATCTGGGTGGGATAGACTCAAAGTTGTATTTTGTGGCTCATGGGCTAGTTTTTATTGTCTTCATCTTCAACCTGAAGTTACATGGTCTGTTCCCCTATTGGCCCTGGTCTCTTTTCAGTTGTTGATATTGAGCTTTTCCACCTTCTCTTCCCAAGGATGTAGTCCATTTGATTTCTGTGTATTCTATCTGAGGATATCCATGTGTATAATTGCCTTTTGTATTCTTAGAAAAGGTATTTTTGATGAAGAGATTGTTGGTTTCACAAAATTCTATCACATGGCCTCCAATTTCATTTCTATTATCAAGTATTTTCCAACTACTGTTTCTAATGTTAGCATTCCAATTGTCAATAATTATCAATCCATCTTGATGGCATATTTGATCAATTTCAGACTTAAGAGATTGGTACAATTCTTTAATTTATTTATCACTACATTTAGTGCTTTGTGCATAAATTTGAGTAACAGTTGTACTGACTGAATACCTTCTTTATGTGGATAGATATGATCCTATCACAGACAGGAGTGTACTTTAAGATAGATCTTGAAATGTTCTTATGGTCAAGGAATTTGAATCCATTTCTCTTGAATCCTTCATTCCCGCCATAGTTAACCATGTGACTGCCTGATTCAAAGTGGCCAATAACAGTTGGTTTCCGCTCACGGAGGCCTGGCTATGGATCTTTATGTGTTCCATCTCATTTTTTGATCATTTCCAATTTTCCCAGGTCCATGACTTTGTATATTCCAAGTTCCAATTACTCGTAGATACAACTAGCTGTTTCATCTCATTTTCAGTCATGCCCCCACCAGCAAGTGAAGGCCCCCTAAGGCTGCCCTCCATCCATGCCATCATGGTTGGCTTTACCTGGAGAAGGCAGCTCTTCTTCAGCCACAGTTTGAGTCCAAGGCCCGTGTCTGGCAAGGTGCTCCTGTCATCCATGAGGTGCTCAGTATGCGGTGCTCCCCACAAGGGCTCCCGTGGCGAATGCTCTCCAAAGCCATCAGCCTATTTCTGTTCTTAGTCTGGAAACTCCGCTGAACCCTGTGTACTCCTGGTACGTGGAATATCAGGGCCATTGCTTCCTGCCTCACAGCAACCCACAGGCCACCACAGCAGAACAAACTCACAAACAAGTGGTAGATTAGAATCTCTAGACACAACACATTATGAAAATCGAAAACTTAAAAATAATGTAAATATTATGACCGGGACTAAATT
>NW_022106471.1:14521924-14546216 GCF_000313985.2 Echinops telfairi
ATGAAGTGGCTACAACACCACCAGTAGAAGAGTCCAAACGATGGGGGTCAGCCCGATTCAAGGGCAAACACGCGGCCGCGCACACACACATACACACACACACACACACACACACACACACACACACGAGAAAAAATATCATTAGTGAAAAAATTAACTAGACGGGGAAAAATAAATTGACCCACGATAAAAGGAAGTTATGAAAGTTTGGGGTGAAAGGAGAAAAGGATATCCTTAATGTTTAAAAAGTACTTTTCTCTCTCAGAAAGCTTTATAAATATTAACTAATTAACCCTCCTTCCAGCCCTGGGCATGAGCATTATTATCATAGTTATTATTATTAATGACTGAATGTAAAAGGGGTCAGGCAAGGTTAGACACACAAAGCTTTACATTTTCCACAGGCACTTTATCCCGCCGGCACGATGGCTCTGGATGGAAAGGAAATCTCGTTTCAGACTCTTGCAAACCCAGTCTGTCTGCAGGAGAGCCACACCTGCTCGGCTTCCGGTCGCTTTGCAGCTGGAGCTCCAGCACGAGAGCATGTGGACGTCCTCACCTGTCCTCACCTGCCACGGCCTCCCCGGGGCCACACACAGTGCTTTCCGTTTAGTCCGGGTACTTCGACTGGCCGCGGGGATTGTCGGTGTTTTTTCTAAAGCAACGCTCAACTTCTCCGGACGATGCCTCCGTGGAAACAGGGCCACAGAACCCCGTGGACTGTTGATGGTGGCTCAGCCACACCCCCTGTGCTTGCGATGGAGCCGCTTCTTCCTTGATCCCACTGAGACGGGAAGGGAACTCTCCACTCGGGAACACAGGAACAGTGCCGTGTTCCTGCAGGCTAATCACACTCTTCTTTTCCGCGGGGGTGGGGTGTTACACAATGGACGGAATCCACCTGGAAGGTACACAGTGGAATTCACTTTTTCTTCTAGTAACAGTGAGCAAACAATCACAGGCTTGTAATAATGTACATTTTGCTTTCATTATGACCCTACTTCCACTAGCTAATTACGTGGCAGATACAAAAGCTGTCTACTTCTTTTTTCTCCCTCTCTAGAGCGATAAAGGAGCCTGCTGGGTAAAATAGCCACTACTTGTGTGTTATTTCTGGAAACATCCAACCTCCTGTATTATTTCAAAAGCAAATGTTAAAATGAATTCTAGTCGTGCTAAGAGAACATAATGAATAGTGACTATCGGGGAAGAGGCAGAGACAGTACACGCGCCTGCAGCCAGTCCTCAGTTAGGAACAAGATGTGTGTCTCTGGTTTTCAAGGATGTGTGGTAAATCAGACTGGATGCATATGATTCCTCTTCAGTCTTACTTTAATGCAAGAAAAGGTTGCTGTTCTTTGCAATGACCTCAGTGCGGCCCTGGAGCCCAGGGGAACCTCTGGTTGCATCGAGCTTACGCGTTGGGCTGCAACGTGCAAGCTCAGCCGCTCGGTGGGGGAAAGACCGGGCTTTACTCCCGAACTCTCGGAAATGCACAGCGACAGCTCTGCCCCGCCCGACAGGTCCCTAGCTAAGAGCTGACATTGACTCAATGACAGTGAGTTTGGTTTGGTTTGGGGCCGAGTGGAGGTGACTGTGAGGAAGACTAGGTCACAAGAGAATGTATACAACACTCAAGAGCAAACAGACCCAACCCCCCAAACCCCAAACCCACTGCCACTGTGGATTCCCACCCACCATGCCCCTCCATGCAGAGGCTGCCCCTCCGTGTGACCTGGGTTGCCTGTACCTTGATAAAAGATCTCATTTTTCATATGACAGGTTTCCCCCCTCCTCTTTTGTTAAACATGATTGAAATTACATTCAGATGGATGGTCTATTATTTGTGATCGGTAATATATTCTACTTAATGCCTAAAATAGGATTCCTTATCCTCACGTACCATTCTTCCAAACTGTGCAATTTAAAGCTTGCATGTGAAGCAACTCAGACAAAGTTAATTTGAATCAGTGAATTTGAAAGGCAAAAATGAGCTGTTTATTGATTACCCATCTAGTTTAGGTAAAAAAACAAAACAAAAAAACTTTGGTCTATTTTCCTGTATCATTACGGTCTCAAAATTCTTTGAAATATTTTAGAGAATTCTTAAATTGGAACAAAACAAAACCAAAAAAACCCTTAACGCCTTCCGTTTTCAGTAATAGTCCAACAGAAAAAAAATTTCAAATCCCCTTTACATTCTTGGCTCATAATTAATTAAACTCTTTTAGAAATATTCATTGCTTGAAATAACTTAAAACTTAGTTCCCTTGTCTTCTTAATGTTCACAGTTAAGTTAATTTGGTTTCAAGTTTGGCCAATGACTCACTTTAATATGGATTTTCTGGCTATGGCTCAGAAACTCCTTCAGAATGATTGGCTGGGCCACATTCTCACCAGGGATTAAGTTGACTTACTCTGCAAAGAGCAATTTGAAAACCCATCCAATGGAATGGGTCCCGTTGCCGTTCCACAAGGGGATTGACCTGTTCTGCCATCCTGGTAGGCTTATCTAAGGGCCCCCCACCCCCACCCCCCAGGACACTTTGGACCGTCGAGCAAGAGGTCAGCTGTGTGAATCCATCAGCTGCTCCGGTCAAGATGGCCAGTCTTGGAAGCCTGCGGGGCAGAGTTTGCCATCTAGAGAGCTGCTAGGAGTTGGAGTCACCGTGGCGGCAGTGAGTCCGCTTTGGACTTTCAGCACAGAGACCCTTCCCCTGGCCGGAAGTGACCTGAGGGCAGTGAGTCTGGTTGTGGTGTCCCACAGAGTCAGGGTTGTGGGGGTAGGGGTCAAGGCTGCGTACAACCATCCAGAGTGTTCTGCAAGGGGAAAAAACCTTTGAAACCGGAAGGGTGAAGCCGAAGCCCAAGGGGAACCAAGAGAAAAAAAGGGGAAGCCGGAAAGGCTAACGTTGAAAAGCACGGGGCCGGGGGAACCCCAAAAAAGAAAGTGGGCAACCGGGGAAAAGGTTGGCCGCCGGTAAACAACCCCACCCCCTGCCCAAAAAAGGCCGAAAACAATCAAAAAAAAAAACAAAACAAAACTCCCCCGGGCCCCACCCTGGCCTTGAAGTGTGGTGGGAATCAAGGGTGCCCTCAGGCAACATGGGCTTGAGTAGGGTGGTGCAAGGGAACCACACAGGTCTGGGAAGTGTTGTCAGGTCAGAGCAGTGGCCATTGCCAGAGGCTCGGGCCATCCTGTGCAGGGCTTTCCTACCAGCCAGACCAGGCTCAGGAAGGCCCAAGGCAAAAGGTCCCAGATGTCAGGCACCACCCTCCTCCAGCCCCAGAAGGCATAGGGGCTGCTGGAGGCCACAGTGCAGGGAGGCAAGCAGCTGACCGGAGTCGCTGTGCCGGCTCAGGGGCAAAGGAATGGACGCAAGTGATCTGGGGAAGAGCATTTCCGCTTGGAGAATCTGCTGTTATTGTTTACTGTTTATTTTCCAAACATAATAGTAGGTGCTGTCTCTCTGCCCCTGCTAGCATCTTTTGTGGTCAGCTCCGTCCCAGACGACCACAGTACCCATGGACTCGCTGGTGCCAATGGGTGCACGTCTCATCCCCACCATTTGTACGCATGCCCGGGAAGTTGGGACTCAGTCTGTGCGTGTGCCGTGCAGACAAACAAACAGGTGACAGACAATGTTACCCCTTAGAGTCATTTGTAGACTCCATCAGAACCGTCCTAGAACATTGACAATTGTGTCAAAGAAAGTCATCAATTTGGATGAATAACATTATCTTGTTAGCCTGACGTAAGAGATCATGATGCTCCACCTTTTCTTATTTCGTGTTTAGGAGTGTGTATGTGTGTGTGTGTGTATGCTCGTGCATGCGCACGCTGGCACACACATGTGCTAGAATATGCAGCAATAATACTGGCTCAAGTCCTATCATTTGAAAACAACTTTTTAAGGTGTATTGATAATAGTAATAACATCACAACATCACTGTGACTTCAAAAAGTCTTTTTACTATTCCATAAAATTTTCTAACCCAGTCTATGATCAACCAAGGAAAGACTGGTTTGGGAGGGCCTATTTTTTGCATCTCACTTTTTTTTTTAAGGCACTATGGCGGTAGATTAGAAACGACATTGTGTGGGTCAAGACCAACAAAAATAGTTCATCTTTGTGACGTGTGAGTGACTACTTGGGAAAATGACCAGAGAGCAATATGAAAGGCTTCACAATGCCACACTCTATGACTGTAAAAAAAAACAGTATAGCAAACAGCATTGCTGTCAAGTCGTAGAAGCATTTATTAAGCAAAAATTCCCAAATGTGAAGCTCTTGTTTCTTGAGCTACTCTCCATCTTCTCAGCCTTCCCGGAAGAACTCAGTTCTTTGACTCTCTCTGGGAAGGTCTGCGGGTTCCACAAGAAGTCTGCAGGGGCGAGATCAGAGCTTCGTGGGACGTGGGGACGTGGTTCCCTGTGAAATTCTTGTCGGACTGTCCTGAAGAAACCGCAGGGGTATTGCTGTGCTGGGAGCAAAGCCTCAGGTCTTTTCCTCACCAAGGCAGGTTTTCCTTTTCTTAAAATGCCTTCCTAACCAAGGCCCATGCTTGGCCGCGGTCTTGGAGAAAGCCCCCCAGTGACCATCACCTGATTGCGCCTGTCTGCTCGGGGTGGAACTGCCTTGGCAGATCCCTCAAGTCCCTCTTGGGAGCGGGCCTCTGTTGATGCTGGGGGGCAGGAGAACCAGACTAAGGCCAGTGTAGTCCAGGCAGAAGTTGTCCGCAGTCGTCCACTGATGGCAGAGAGAGGCTTAAACACTTGGTTAAACTGCACGTGTGAACTGGACCCCGGCGTCGGTCGCAGTGCTTTCTGACTTACCCTTGTGGAACTCAGGAGAAGTGAGGGTTCCACATATCCTCTCACAAGGTGCTGCCAGGGAACGACACCCCCAGTCAGAACAACGTGCAGTTCACTCCGGACGTTGTGCTTCTGAGAGCAGCACAGATGTACAGAACCAAGAAACGGAGCTCTTTCCATGTTCTGAGCTCTCTACTTTCTCTGCAAACATCCCTGACCCACCAGGCAGGACACTTCCTCTCCCCTGGCCCTTCCGGCAAGTCCCTTGTGCCTTACCAAATTAACTGGCGGTGTTATTTTTGCCGAGGGCGTTGCTGTGAGAACAATTTCTTAGGTCCCACACATTCCTGAACTTTGTATAAAATGTGAGTAATTTTCAAACTCATATTTAATGACGCTTGAGTCAGATCATTGGCTTTGATGAAAAACAATACAAAACCGAGTGAATCTGACTCACGGATTCCAAAGCTAGCTGTATTTCTAAGAGTAGACAGCACCCTCTTTCTGCTGTGGAGAGGCTAGTGAGTTTGAACCACTGACCTTGGAGTCAGCAGCCTAAGCCATTACAACCACCAAAGTGCTGAACCTTCAATATCTCCGCAAAAAACTTAAAAGGAGAGCAGGGTATGAGAATGTTTGCATTACTTCCAGTAAATTGGTGAACTTTAAAAAAATACATTCTAGAATATTTAGTAAAAATGTAAAGACTAAGTTCAGGTGTTCCATTTGAACAGCGGCTCCAGTATGTGTGTGTTTTTAAAAGAGGTAAAGGATGTATTCATTAATGCCATTTTCCAGATAATCTGAGTGAAACAAGATGCATGGAAATAGATGAGCCTCTCTTTTAACACACAGTCAGTATCTCCCAAAGGGTTGCCTCTGCTTTCGTTGCCTTTAGAGCTCAGAAGCCTGTTCGTGACCCATCAGGAAAACTCAGCAGCCCATCCTCTGTTTGCATCTTTTTTCCAACTCAGGAACCGAGCATTAAAGACAAAATAACAGTGCTGCATATGACATGAAACGAAGTATTTCCCCCCAACATGAGTAGGTGAATGGATAACCGTTTAGTCAGGAGTAGCTCCCCTCAGAAAACAAACTGCCCTCATGCCATTTCTGGAATTAGGTCTTCCAAACTGGGTGATAGATGGCAATATTTTTCTTTCTCCAAAGAATGCATCAGCTGCTGTTTCCCCTGGCAAGAAATATAGAAACTTGAAATGCACTATTTTTTCTCAGCAAGCGGCCCAGTTCTGCACACATCTATCATTTTTCAGTTTCCAACTGAAAATCCTATTCTGAATACCAATTCTTGTCAGCTCTGCAGCTCTCAATTATGAACTCTGAAACCGAGGCTCCAGGATGGCAAAGGCACACACGCTTTGAAAGACCACAATGTGGCTGCAAGAAACCCGTGGCGGGCTTGGCAAGAAACCTAGACGTGAGGTTTGCATGGGAGCTGCCGGCTGGATGGCGCTGCAGGCGTCTTCCCGGGTCTTGGTCAGTCAGGTGGCTCGTTGCTGGTCTCCCTTGGCCTCCCTGTCCATTTGCACGGACAGGAGAACATGTGCTCAGTCCCTGACATGAATGGGAAAGCCTCTTCTGGGGTTTTGCACATGGAGGACAGTGATCCGTCGCTAGATCTATCTCCGCCGCGCCTTGAAAGGCAGTGAGACAGAAATGCGGGTGCAAGCTTCTCTTGGGCCGGATCATGCACATGCTTCGGAGGAAAGCACTGCTTTGTCCGGCCTGAGGGCCGCAGAGTTTGTGTCCCCCTGAATTCACGGTCTCACCGGAGGGAGAGTGGGGTTTATTGAGCTTCTGGGGTTGTTGTTGAAATATGAATGTGGAAGAGGAACCGGAAATGGGAACCCTTTTAACAACCCTGAATGGTACCGGTTTATTCTTGATATTTGGGAATATGAGACCCAGGGGGCAGAAAACAGGCAGGAAGAAAAGTGGCAGACCTCGGATTTGAACCTGGGACTTCATCCCAGAGGAAAGCCTCCCCTGGCTGCATAGACACAAGGACACACTAGCTTACACGGGCTAATGATTCAATCTTCCCCCATTTTCTGAGGGGCATTATCATGAGTTTCTTTCACTGTGTATTTTCACCAGGATTTTGCCAGAACCAGAGGAAAAGTGACTTAAATCCTAGATTGTACAACGTAGATGCAAATCTTGATTGCTGTTTTATTTCTCTGGAGGCTTGGCTGGTCTGGAAAGAATGTATGGAAGGGCTTGGTTTCCAAAACAGCACAGGAAATGGTCACAGGGCAGAGAGGGCTGAGGTTTCTTTCGTTGGATGAACTTATAGAAGGACTTTGGACGAGCTGAAACGCCGAGCCACATGAAGAGGACCGGACAACACCGATCGGGCTTCCCCCTTCATTGAATCGGGCTATTTGACTAGAAGACAGACCCAGGTGTTAGAATCAAGGACAGGAGAGCAGCGCCTCCCAAACCTTCCCTCGGTCATGTATTGTACTATTAGATGGCCTTGCACCTGTCTCGTCCCAGTGTGAGCAGGCAGGGCATTTTGTTTGTGCACACACACACACACACACACACACACACACACACACACACACACACTCACTCCTGAGGGCTCTTCAGCCAGGTCTAGTACACACATTTAAAGATGATGCCTGTTTATTTTGACCTGCTATCAGGAGCCCTGCTTTTCTGAACGCCTGTGCCTCAAATGTTCCCAGCTTTGAGCTCAGGTACCCCATCCTCTCCCCGTGTCCACTGTGTGCTTGTAGGGGGGACTCTTTCTTTACCGAGACGCAAGCAGGCGGCTCGTTTGGTGCTTCTTGGCTATAGCTTAATATCCCCAGGTGAGCTTTGCCTGAGGGATAAGGACTGGGTGGTATGAGCTGATCCTTCCCACTTGCTACTGCCCGTGTGGGTTAGGAAACTTGGGAAGATCTGGTTCGGTCTGAGGCAGGTGGCCACACAACTTCCCTCCTCCAGCGACACTATCACTCCTTTTGAATGTGCTGGTGATTACCAGGGAAGAGGATTTCGTTTTCCAGGAAAATTTGGTTGTGGGAAGAGAGGTTGTCCTGGGGGCCTTCACAAGCCTTCTGACAGTGAGGCCAGACAGGTGAAGGCAGCCCAGGGCGGGATGCGCTTCTCCGCATCTCGTGGAGTCGGAGCGCCCTCTGCTGCCCGGCGCGGCGCGGTGCACTTACGCGGTGGCTTCAGCACCGGCCTGCAGCTAGACGGGAACTGCCGAAGGCTCTCGGAAAACCAGAAGTCTTCAGTTGGTCGCTGAGCATCTAGGTCCATTCAGCATTTTAGGCTTTGGCTGTTGCAAAAGAAATTGGCACCAGGAATGCAGTGAGCTCGGAGCCCTGGAGGGTCGTTCTGCCTTGGCTACAGAGTCCAAGGAATCGTTTCAGAAAGGAAGCATTTGGCTGCTTTTTACTGAGCGTGAGTGACGCTATCATTCTTTCCACGTGGAAATGGGATTACTGCAAAGTCTAGCTGGCAGGCTCCTGTTTTCTCTCGAAAGATATTTGTTTGTTTAACATTTAAAGTTAGTGGTGAGCCATTTGTGGTCAACTCAAGAGGAGCTCAGCATCTTTAAAGACATTAACTGTTTTTTTTCTTTTTCTTTTCACTCTCTCCAATGAAATAGAGGAGTCCCTGCATGGTGACAATAGGTAACAAGCTCAAGCACAAGAGGGGAGGATCGGACCATCCGGATGCTGCCTGGGAAGAAAGAGCTGATGGCCACTGAGAACTCTCCAGCATGCAGTTCCCCTCTGATGCAGGTAGGGTTGCTGGGAGCTGGGATTGCCTGGATGCTGTGAGACAGTTCAGCTTAGAATACCATTCAGGATTAGAGGTGGAAACGTGTTAGGCGCAGTCACATCAAAACAAGTTCTAGGTTCTTAACAGTGAAGACGATTTCAAGTGCAGTTTGATCCAGAACGTCAAGGGAGGGATCTGTGCCCACGATTTGTCACATCATGTGGTCATAAGAAAAAAACCGGAGACCCCTGGAATAGTGCAACATTTGCTCATGAATCCAAAACACGGAATAAGAACACCCTTTTGACGCCATAAAGCAATGGATTCGAAACCAAAGGCTAAAATTCACGCGGGAAAGTCAGAGGCTGCCTCCCCTCATTGCCAGCATCCACCAGTCTTCTGAAAGGCCTGACCCATCCGTGATGATAAAGAGAGATACATTTAAACAAAGCGAGATAATTATACAATCCATAAATAATAATGTTCTCAATCCGAAACCCAAGAGAACCAATTCTGAAATTATTAGAATAGTGAACTAAGTAACATGGCCAGTCACCAATATAACACAAAGAATGCCAGTGTCCCTTTTTTATATATGCTGTGAATAATAATGTCTATATACCTATGAATAAAATATCACAGACTGCCCGAAGAACCAACACTTTTTTCTTGGAAGAAGTACAGTCAGAACGTTTCTTAAAATCGAGGATGGTGAAACTTTGACAGATTGGGATATGTTGTCAGGAGAGACCTGTCCCTGATGAAAGGAGATGTGCTGGTCAAGCCGAGGGGCAGCAATAAAGAGGAAGACCCTCAAGGAGATGGACGGCCACAGCGGCTGCAACAGCCAGCGGGCTCAAACATAAGAGCAGTTGTGAAGATGGTGCTGGACAGGCCAGGATCGCCTTCTGTTGTGCAGGAAGCCAAACCATTCGAGGACACATAGTAATAAGACTAAGAATTAGGTAGAAAAAGAGAGACAGTGTAGCCATGGTCCTGTTTCCTACCTCCTCTATGTTCCTCACCCGCCTTTTATCATCACAGATCTCCTTTGCTACTTTCTGTTCTGTGCTGTTGTGTAACTGTGCATCGGGTCCAGAGACCAGTGCTGCCCTTAAGGTAGCCGTGTCATGTCTTCATACTGGACACTCGAAAACCTCAATGCCCCCAGATATACTACCGAAACTGTTCAGAAGTTCTTGAATTATTTTAGCCTGGAAGATATGGTGGGTTCTTCTCATTGAACTTTAGAGTCACACAATCTAGTTGTGTGTTGTTGTTTTAATTCAGTGAGACTTGGGGTCATCATTATATAACTACAGCGGTTTAGAATGGAAGGGCTTCAGCCCCCAGAGTGCCCAGTGTGTCTCCTCGTTCCTGTGGGGAAAGGGGAGCTCGGGAGCTCGGGTCTGGCCAGGTGCTCCTTCAGAGCCCACAGACGCAGCTACGTCTACACATATGTTGCGTGCCTCTGCAGGTGCAGCTGGGAACGTGGAACCTGCTTTCTAAAGCAGGATAGAAAAGGTGCAGACATTTAGGAAGGGTGGATTCAAGAAAGGGTACCTCCGTGGGATGATCCACAGAGAGCCTCTTTCCTGTTTTATGACGCTTCAGATCGGAGGACGCGTTCCCTGGCCTTTGGATGAAGAGCTGCGGCCATTGAAAGGGTGGAGGAGCTGGAGTAATGAGCGCACCCTCAGATCTGGGCTTACAGGCACGTGGCTTACGAGAACACGGCCCCTTTGGCCTCTTCCGAGGTCCTCATAGACTTTTCTTTACAGGACAAAGCAAGTAGGGCATTAAAATAACTCATTTATACCTGTCACTTTGGGTCCCAAGAAGAGGGTTAACAGAATGACAGCGATCCTGTAGTGGAGGAATGCAGCAAGAGTTGCCGGGACAAGCACAGTAACTATCACGATCTCTTCATTCATCTCGTACTTCTCCATGCAAAGGACTCCCAGAGACTCACGTACCTCGTTGTATGTTCACTCAGACCACACTGCTGCCGGGACTCAGGTGCACGCATTGTCTCCTTGCCACCGATGGCAGAACATGGCGGAATGTGAAATGAGACAACTTACTAAGCAGCCCCCTGGAGCAGGCTCCGTGCCTGCCTTCACACCACACTGCCCTTGACCATGGCTTCTGGCGGTGTCTTCCCACACTGTGCAAGATGCCATTGGAACCCGAGAAAGAAAGCGGACTGACTGCTTTACCTGATTATGCACTCCCGGAGGAAGTAACTGAGACTAGTACAGGAAAGTGAGCCGTTTACAAATGTTTCTCATGCCTCAACATGCCCCCCCTCAATTTCTGATTAGCGGGCTTTCAAATTCCCATGTGTCCTCCCAATGAGATGCTACTCCCTGGACCCTCACTGAGTGCTCAGTTTATGTAATAAATGACACAAATATTATATCATCAATGGGGACCTCCATGGATAAACAAGAGGGTTTAGGTCTTCATCATCAGATTTTCCCACAAACCATACACATCTCTGACTGAAAATGTAAAGTGGAGGGTCACTGGTGGATGACCGCTCCACATGGATATCCTTGCAGTAGGTTCTGTGTGACATTCCATGCACAGTCCCCTCCAGATTTTTCCTCAGAGAAGGGAGACGTGAGAACGTGGACACGGAAGGAACCATCTCTTTTCTGGATTGAATGGAACCATTCTGAATAAGTGCTGGTTGGCGTACCCGCTTTGTGGGGCACCCATTCTTGTTGCTCTCCGGTGCCATCATGTCCCGTCCTGCCCATCCTTACCACGTCCTCACATTGGAGCCCCTTGTCGCAGCCACTGCGCCCGTCCATCTGGGGGCGAGCCTTCCACACATTTGTTGTTCCTTTATTTTACCAAGCACGAAGGCTTGTTTTCCTTCAGGGACTGCTCTCTCCTGAAAACATGTCCAATGGCCAGGAGGTGAAGTCTCCCCAGCCCTACCTCGAAGGAGCATTCTGGCCCTTCTTCACCCAAGACAGAGTAATTTGGTCTTTAGGCAGGCCGTGGGACTTTCAAGATGCGCGCCCAGTGCCACCATTGGAGTGTCTGGCTGGAAACTGAGCGGTGTTTAGAAGTGCCGGGGCACAATGGTTTGTTGGCTGAAATACTTCCGTGAGGCTTGCAGCCATTATTGGAAGAAATAAGCAGTAGGAATATTTCTACAAATTAGAAAAGAAAAAGGGGGGGGGAGAACCCTTTGTTTTGCTCTTGATGTTAATCGATTCTAATGCCTCTCTTAAAAAGACCTGGTGGGGCCTGGGGCTTGGCACTGGCTTACTGACCACAGCCAGGCTCAGGAGGAAGATGAAGCTATCAGCTACCATGAGGATCAATTCAGGGGCGTTGACTTGAACATCTTTCCTGCTGGGAGAGTGGACGGAGCACAATGACGCCAATGAAGCCAGTGAAAAGGTAGGTGGTTCGAATGAACCGGTGCCTCCTCCTGGAAAGACCGGCAGGCTCAGACGCAGCAGGGAGCAGTCCTGCCTGACCTTACAGGGTCGCGATGAGTCTGAACGGATGCGAAGGCAGCGTTTGGTTGGTGGGTTTTGTGTTGTCGTTGTTGTTAAGGTCCGTCTTGCGTTATTGATTAAGGTAAGTCATGGAGGAGGTGGAGCTCTTAAGAGGAGGTTGGGTGAAAGTGAGTACTGATCAGTTAAAATCAACCAGAAGAGATGATACCGTGGTCCTGTTATTTCTTTCACTACTGCACCAAGTCCCCGTCCGGGGGCTTTTGATGCCAAACATAGCATGCGTTCCCTTTCACGAGGGTTAGAGTGGTGGCCTGGATCCCGTTGGTTTTCAGAGAAAAACAGCAGCCAAGGGCTTCCCTTCCATCAGCTCTGGGTCACGGCAGCCCCTGGGTGTCAGCGTGGGACTGTGCTGACGGGCAAGTCACAACTCACTCCCAGACCTTTCCTCAGCCACCTGCTGCGTACCAGCACAGTTTTAGTCGTTTTACCCCATCGGGAATCGAAACAGAACAAAACCAGTTATGAATCTTTCAAGAGCCAGGCATATTATGGAATTTTTATCAGCCGAACCATGGGAAATGTCCGTTGTCCCCTGTTTAAATGGGTGATGTGTGAATTTAGGACCAGTGTGTATAGTGTGTCAAAATAAGAGATGACATAAGAAGCATTCTTTTACATGAAAAAAAAGGTTACTTCCACTTTATTCCAAAAGAAAGCCATAATAATAATAATAATAGTAATAATAATAAAAGATTCTAGCCCCACTCCCTTGAGATTTGGTCTGCTTCCTATGTTTCACGCTCTGGGCACTATATTTACAAGTGTGTTGGTTAAGGCTGGGGAGTGTAATCTGGAGCCCTGACGTAGAGTCAACCCCCCTGGTTTATACTCACATATTTGTGAATTTCCCCATCACGCCCAAAGTCTAGGCACGCATTTCCCCCTACACTTTCTTGATGTAATGGCCTGGCTCACACGAGTTGAGTTGTTTGTCCTTAGTCAAGCATATTTAGGCCACTGATCTCATCTGACCCTGATAAGCTCCCCACTGAGGTGAACATAGGCTCTTCGGAGAATGAGTCTCCCCGGGCCTGACTTGGGCTTGTGAGTGAGACGGCAAAGGGGTGCATTGAAAACGCTTGATTCCAAATTCGACGTTCTTCCCACCTCACATCCACAGCCAGGTGTCTTTTCCGAAGTGTCTGGGGAGATGACTTGCCTGGTGGGGTTCTGAGAGAAAGACCTCGGAGGCACCCCCTCCTCTCCTCTTCCAAGGGAACGCCCTGCAGTCCTGGAGCACGGAGCCCTTCCAGTGCCAGAGAGACAGTCAGGGACAAAAGAGCCAGAGGTTAGGCCTGACAACTTGTTTCCTGATGCGTGAGGTGTCTCTTCAACTTGACAGCGTGCAGCTGCCCCGGGTAGCACAGGGCTGTATGTTTGTAGTCAAACGTGACAACTCCTAGGATAGATCCTGGCTTAAAAAAACAGTGAAGTCTTATTGGCATGTGGCGACCGCCATTTGCTTGTTTGTTTAATAACTCCTGACAAGGCTTTTGACTCCAATCAGGGTTGACTGCCTGTGCAGCCCACAGGGTCAGTTCTGCTCAGTTCTAGAGGGCTGTAGAGTCATTAGAACTGACCCGAGGACCGTGAGTTTGATTTGACATTTTTAGGCTGTCGACATTTCAAAGGGCCCTGTTGACACAAGGGGGCTGTTAGCTGCAAGGTCCGCAGTTCAAAGCCACTCGCAGCTCCAACGCCGAGGATAAGACTGTCTGCTCCTGTAAAGAGTTCCACCTTCAGAGATTGTCCGAAGTCGATTAACTGTCTTGTAGGGTTGCTGAGAGCCAGAGTCAGCTCGATGGCCATGGGGTTTGTTGGGTTTGGGTTGGTTCCTGCCATAAGGGCAGAGTCCAGGAGATGGAACAGAGACCACCTGTTCTCCAAAGTCTTATTCACGACCCGTTTCTTTACCAAAAAAGTTTAGCAACTCTTGGTTTGAATCTTTTTCATTTTACTTCAGTTCCGTTAGCTTTGTTTTATTTTTCAACGAAAAAGTAAGTCTTTTTTAAAGAGGAAATTTTGAAGCACATCTTGAGCGGATGGAGACCTTTGTTTTCTCCTGAAATGCCTGGGCTGTCATGGCAGAGGGTCTCAGGAGAAGGCTCCTTTCTCATCGTAGGAACTGAGAAAGGTGCTTTCTCGGTCTGCATTGCAGTTCCACAAACGCAGGTTCAATTAAAGCACCTTTCCTTTTAATTTTCCCATTCGTTATTATCTCTCAGCCATGGATTGGACCAGCGAGACTGGTACGAGGTGCCCTCTGGAGACCCACTGCAAATGCAATTCCACCAAGTGGTCGCTTCCCAAAATGTGTCTCATACCAAACAAAACAATCCAAATAATGCCTCTATTGTACCATTCCTGTGGCTTGTCTCGAGGGAGTGAGGCGATCGTGGTAAAACACAACAAAGCCGCTATAGAAGCGGACAGGCAGAGGCGAGGGACGGCTGGGGGTCCCGGAACCGCCACAGAAACTTCCTCTGCGCTGACAGCCGAGAGCTGCCGGGCTCTTTGCTCTGCCTTATTCTCTGAAACGTGAAGATGCTTATCTCAGTGGGTTGTGTCAAAAATACCCCCCTTCCTTTTTTTCACATGTGAGTTGTTGAATGGGTTATCAAAGAGATGATACTTGCACTCCTTAGAATATTAACTGAGAGATAGGAGCGCTTTTGAAAAAAAAACCTTGAGCATTATCAACATGAGTTTATGTTAGTCCCTGGATTCCCCCCGCCCCCTGATATCTAACACAGATAAAAAACTCGCATTACTTAAGGGAATGTGGAATTGGACTTTGGGTTGAATTCCATCAGGTTAATCAAATAACACCAAATCTGTTCTCCTTGAGTCAATTCCTTCCCAGAGCTTCCCCAAGGAGAAAGGAGGAGAAGACGCCTCTCACAGGTTGCCCAGGGCTGCGCCATCTTTCTCCCCCAGAACAGCTGGGGGGCCTCTCTCCATTTAGCTCTCGGCCCAGCACTTGAGCTAGGCACCAGCAAGTTTCCTTTCCCAGCACGGGACAAGCGATTTTGCTTTAAGCAAATAATTACATTTTATTTTTTTAGGAGCATTCCTTAACAGTACACATGTCCTTTCTCTTCCCAATGCTAGTTAAATTCCGTTTCCTAAAATTAAATGCCAAAACAAATCGGGCTGGTTTGAATCCTAATAATGCCATCCCTGGCATTGTCTAGGCTGACTAGGGAGAGACGGTAGGGAGTAGGCGGGGTAAAAGGAACTCCTTGTCTATAAGACTTACTTCAGTGATCCAAGAAGAGAACTACTATTTGTCTTTCTACCTTATTTTTTTATGTCCTCAAAACTTTAGTTTTGTGTCCTTGGGGGGAAAAGTCAGTGGCAGGTAGCTCAGCTTTTGGTAAAGCAACATAATGTTCATAGAGTCCTGGGGGAATAATTAAGTCTCGATTATGAGATTCAAAGATGAGTCAGATATTCTGAATGGAACCCTTTAGTGTTGTGTAGGTTTGGAAATATTTATTTACATGTGGTACAGAAGATGAAGCAGATGAATTTGGGTTGGAACTATGTTCTTGACTTGACAGGCTAATCAGGAACCATGGTGATGCTTAGGATAAAGCTAATTTAGGAATGTTTATTAAGAGAGGGAAAAACTGTCTCTGAACTGGGTTCCAATCCAGGAGATAAGGACAAGAAAGGACTCTCCCTAACCATTGAATCCCACGGCTGGGTGTCTAGGTCAAGTTTGATCTCTATTTTGTTTATCCCCTGGCCAATCCGTCACATGAAAACAAAGCTGTCAGGCAGCAGTGCCTGGGTATTCACATGTATCCTCTGGTTGATGGACATCATGCCAGCTAATGAAAATCCCATACGTGAGGGGCAGGCCCTGTCAGGACTCAGGATGAGGAAAGCACACGGGACAAATGTCCTGTGTCGCTCAGAGTCAGATGGACTCTTAGGAACAGCCAGACGAGCTGTTCCTTTCAGAGTACTTTCTTATGCATTTATTTCACTACCCCAAGAATTGGTGTTGCTACCTCCAGGATGCTACTAGCCACTGTGGGTCTTCTTCAAGGAATCTGTGTAACTCACACAGACGGCAGCAGCTGGCAGTAGGCCCTGCTACCGCATTGAGCTCTTCCAACATTAAAATAACAGTCTGAAATCCCCGAGATAATTGTCCGTAAGTCTAACCCATGAGTTATTGTTTGATTTTTTTAAAACTGGGAAGTAACATCAGAAATTAAACCTTCTAAGTATCCAAAAGCAATTATGAAAGGAGGAGATTGGGGTGGCAATATTGTAAATGGGAATTCACTTAAATGTCAAAGTCCTTGCCGTAAAGGAGGCAATAATGATGCTAAACACAATACACTGAGTTTTCAAATAATAATTCCCTAATTTCCCCCCTCACTCCCCCTCCCCCCAATGAAGCATGATGAGGTTCAAACAACCATGACCAAACCGGTTGTGAAAATAACACCTCACGTCTTCCCTATTATCTGCTGGGAGAACAAGGAGGACTCTGCCAACCTGTCCTACGGGCACTGAGTATTAACTGCTCAGGAACCAGACACAAATCCCTAGAGGTAAACTGACAGGACATGACAAGGCTCAGAATTTGGCGCATAATTGTAAACCTACATGCTAATAAGACTGACTTTTAAAGACGCCAATCACAGCAAAAATGGCAATCAACAGAGGGTTTTTTTCAGGACCACAGCGACGATGAGCTGGCCATCAGATGGTTTCATCTTGGGAACATTTGCTGTTCTTGTTTGGCACTTGCTGCTGGCCAGCATGCTGATTCACATCTGATCGGATGTGTTGGGAAGCCGTGCCCTCCTTTCCTGTCTTCCTAGGCATTGCTGGCATTTCTCGTGTCCGGCTTTGCGCTGCACAGCACAGGGCATGTGCCTGCAGCAACTGCGTGCCACTGAATGCTCCACACTCACTGCCATCGAGGGCATGCTGACTCGAGGCAGGCTAGAACCGCCTCTGTGGGTTTGGGAGATGGTCACTTCTTACACAGTGGAAGGTCTCGTCTTTCTCCAGAGGAGTGGCTGGTGGTTTCCAATGGCTGACTGAGGGTCGCGGCCAAATGCATACACACAGCCCCAGGACACCTTCTAGTGTCAGCAAGGGAGAGGGAACGGCAGTGGCACATATGCCCGTTGGGAAAACCTAAAGCAGAAAGCCATTTACTACCGCGTTGCAGCTTGGATTCCCAAGGACTTGGTTCCAGGACCACATCATTCCATTTTAAGTTTTGACAAAGTCCCATGCCATTTTACTCTTTTTGACCATTACATGTATAATTTGGTTAACACTTGAGTTAGTTTATTGTGCCAACCTGGCTGATAAACATATGTGGGATTAATTGAAGGTCAGAGGGATAAATGGCTCCGTGAACCTCGCCTTTCGAGTTCTCAGGGCTCTTGCTTTGTGATGGTTGTACCAGGGTGCAGCTGCCTTAGCAGTTCCCTGCTTCAGCTTGCAAGACTGACTTCCTACAAGACATCCCCAAGGGGTAGCCACATGGACTTACCCTGAAGCAGCCCTGGGTGCTGGAGCAGCTGTGTGAAGACCCCTGCCAGCGCTGAGATGTTTACACGTTCACTGATTCGGCTTTCCTCCTGCAGTCGACATCATTGCGTCTGTTTTGTGAGATGGAGGAGGAGTTTGTGGTCTGGTGTTGGACATATGGGTTAATGGGTTAATGTTGGATTTATGGGCTTACGCAGCACTGGGTTGGGATGTTTTCTTGGCGTGCACTTAGCCTTTATATAAAACTCTCTCTTATACATGAGTTTCTGTGGATTTGTTTCTCTAAAGTACTCAGACTAAGACAATGCTGAAGGAGACACCATGGCAGAGTGGTCACGAATGGCATTGTCATCTGAAAGGTTGGCCATTGAAAACCATCAGCTGCTATGGGAAAAGAAGACAGTATTCCTGCAAAGAGCTACAGGAAGAACATGCTCAGCATATCTGAAATGGAAAGAATGCAAGAAAAAATCCAAGCCTCAAGTTAGAATATTGAAAGATCCTGTGGGTAACATAGTGAATGATGCAGGACGCATCCTGAAAAGATGGAATGAATACACAGAGCCACTGTATCCATCAGCAGCATATGAGCAAGAACCAGTGGTGCTGAAGGAAGCAGAGCAAGCCGCCCTGGAAGCATTAGCCAGAAACAAGGATCCAGGAATTGAAGGAATATCAATGGACATGTTTCACCAACTTGACGAAGCACTGGCAGCATTTACTCATTGATGCTAGGAAATTTGGAAGACAACTACTTTTCCAACTGGCTGGAAGAGATCCATATTTGTACCCATTCCAAAGAAAGATAACGCAACAGAGTGCTCAAATTATTGAACAATGACACTGATATCACACACCAGTAAGGTTTTACTGAAGAGCATCTAACAATGGTTGCAGCAGTACATTGACGGGGAGCTGCCAGAGATTCAGGCCAGATTTAGAAGAGGACGTGGACCCAGGAGTATCCTTGCTGATGTCAGATGGCTCTTGGATCAAAGCAGAGAATACCAGAAAGATGTTTAGTTGAGTTTTATTGACTACACCGAGGTATTCAACTGTGTGGATCTTAACAAACTATGGATAACCTTAAGAAGAATTGGAATTCCAGAATATTTCCTTCGCATGCAGAACTGGTACATGGATCAGGAGGCTGTTGTACGAATGGAACAAGGGAAACTGCATGGCTGAAAGTCAGATAAATGTGAAATCGTGTAAATTCTGACCATACTTATTCAATCTGGATGCTGAACAAATGATAAAAGAAACTGGGTATCTGAAGAATGCAGAATCGGGTTGAGAAAGGCTGGCGAACAACTTTCCATATGCAGATAACCTTGCTTGCTGCAAGTGAGGACGTCAGGAAGCACATGCTGATGAAAATCAAGGATTTCCGGCTTTCCTATGATTATGACTCAACTGCCAATGAGTAACTGCGAAAAGGACAAACCAATCTGTCTTGGAAGAAATGAGGCCAGAGTGCTCCTTAGACGCAGAGATGGCAAGACTTCATCTGACATGATTTGGGCATGCTGTGAGCAGAGAGCAATCATGGAGAAGGGCATGCTTGAGAAGGCGGGGAAAACAGACAGACCCTCAATACGATGGGAACAATTGTGAGGCGGGAGCAAGACTGGGCCGTGTTTTGTTCTGTTGTGCTGAGGGTCAAAATGGACTCATGACACTTAACACCAATAACTGTCCCAGCAAGGGACAGTATTGCCCTCAGGCTTACACGGACACGTGGGAAACTTGCTTGGGTGTGCCCTTACTGATTCACAAAAAATAGCTACATGTTATCTAGTTTTAAGTTAAAAGTTGGGGATTTCGGGACTATGATGCAAGGTCATATGGTCATACCCTGGCCACCATGTTATCAGGTAAGAACCTAGAAGCAATCTTGTAAGGTTTTAGAGCCTGCAATCATGTGTGTATTCCAAGCATGGCCCTTTTCCAATTCTGTTTTCCTGTCTGTGACAGTGATGAATTGATTTGCCACCGATCGTGGTTTTGTGATTTGTTTTCCATTATCTGTGATTAGCCCCACTGCTGCGTATCAGTGTACGCGTTGGCCTCCTCATCTCATCTCATCACGCTGGATCCTTCATCTGAGTGACTGTCCATGCCTTTCCCTCCTGAAGGTTTAATAAAAGAGTCTCTATGAAATAGGTTTCTATATGGGATCTGTCCCCCCTATGACAGTGTGAAAATCAACAAGTACAATGGAGTATGACTTGTAGCTAACCACTGGTCTGCTAACTAAGAAGTAAGAGGTTTGAACTCCCCAGCTCCAGCAGAAAGCTCCTGGTGATCTTGCGCCTGTACGGATTACAACCCGGAAACCTGATGGGCAGTTCTAATCCACCCCATAGATCACCTAGTGTAGCGCTTCATGGTACATAAGACAACAACATGTAATTTACCGAAATCCAATTCATAAACTCAGCGGGGCTAGAGAAAGAAAAGCACTCGTCAAGCAACAGCTACAAGCCAGACCTTAGGCAAGATCCCTGAGAGACCTTAGGTGAGACACATGTCACTCAACAAAGAACCCAGCCTGGAAGCAGTTGAGAGAGGAACACCTCCCCCTCCTAGTTTACAGATGATAAAATTGAAGACTCTAAGACCTTTACTCACATTTCAAATATCAACCCCAAAACTCCTTCTTCACAAGTGTCTGGTGGCTGCTTTATTGTATTCCTGTGGTGGGGTGTGTCCCTCATTCTTGTAACTCTCAGC
Organism: Echinops telfairi; assembly: GCF_000313985.2. Lineage (NCBI taxonomy): Eukaryota > Metazoa > Chordata > Mammalia > Afrosoricida > Tenrecidae > Echinops > Echinops telfairi. Next base: position 14,542,310 of record NW_022106471.1, read on the forward strand.
ACCTTCTGCACTGGTAGATACACTCTCAGCCTCTTCCCACCCCCGGCACTTCAGACAATATTTTCAACATAAGACCTGTTAAACACAATTATGAATGGATAAGTTAAATAGCTACTATGACAGAGCTGGGATTCACATTCAGGGCTTTTAGCTTTTTATTTATTTAATTTTTTTTTTTTTTACTTTCCCTCACTTGAATACCAGTCATGCTTTCATTTTATGTTGATCTGGTGATATAGAGGTTATACATTGGGCTGTGTGATAATCAGGTATATTGTGCCAATTGGGCTTCTGTAGGAACATGTGGGCAGAGTTTAATCAGGTTGCAGCTTGATCGGAGGGCAACAGAGATAAATGCTTTCTGAGGCCAGCCTCCTGCTCTCTTTCCCCCTGGTGATTGGACCAGCATGCTGCTGCTTGAGCTAGTCCTTTGCTTCAGCCATGTGCTGCAATACCTGTGGGCTGAGCCAACCTGTGGATCGTGTTGCCTTGCCATGCATCACTAGAGCTTGTGACTCCATCGGGTTCTGCTTAGATAAGCTCCCAAGCTACTGGGTGTTGCTGCCCCACCATGCCAGTCTGCTGCCTGTCTGCCGACACTGCTTGTCTTGCCTGAGGGCAGATTCTGCTATATATCTCCTTGACCTGGGACTAGTAGCAGGTGTGAGTTGAAGGACATGCAGTATATTAACTCTTTACTACTGTGTAGACTAATTCGCTGTTACATTCTTTCTCACTATATAAACCTATCCGTTTACATATATATGAAACTATAAGTGTCCTGATTTTGTTTCTATAGAGAACCCTGCCTAACACAGGTTGCTAATCAAAAGATTAGCAGTTCAAAACCACCATTGACTCTGAGGGAGAAAGATGAGGCTTTCTACTCTAGTAAAGAGTTGCAGTTTCGTATCTACAGGGGAGGTTCAACGCTGCCCTTGCAGGGTCACTGAATCAGCAGTGATTCCGTGGCAAGGCATTTCTTGCTTTTTGGTGGTAGAGTGGGTTATATGTTGGGTTGCTAATTGCAAGGTCAGCCATTTGAAATCACCAACTTTCCTGCAGGAGGAAGATGAGGTTTCCCACTTCCATGGAGAGTTATAGTCTCAGAACCGCAGGGGCAGTTCTAGCATTGAGTCACTGTGAGCCAGAATCGACGCCGTGGCACTGAGTGAGAGAGATACAGGAGAAAATAGATTCTCAGAGAATGGAACAAAACTTTACATTTCATTTTATTCCTTTTTTTTCAGTTAAAGGAATTCATATTTTAGAAAAAGAACAGGTATGTCACTGGGAGGCTAGTAATACTCATTCAGATTATATGCAGAAAAGCGTGTTTTCAGCGTATTCCCCAAAGACACTGAACTTTCTCTTAGTGAAAGACGTCTCTCTTTTGTCTGTAACACCTAGATTTGGGAATCTAATTTTTCTGCTTAATGACTCCAGCCTTCGATTAACTTTAATCTCCTAGTGACTATAGAATCAATTTTAAATTTATGCCCCAAAGCCAATGGACAACAAGAACCGTGTGATAGGCTTGATGGATTCTAAACCATGACATGTTTGGGACTGTGTAAAACCATCAACTGCCTGGTGACTGTTTACAAATCCTCTCAAACCTCACATTTTTAGTATTTTGAAAGGAAACTTTAAAATGTCTCTAGAGGCCAGTAATTTTATTCTAAAGACTAGGGAAGAAGGCAGAGCTACAGAAATCTTCATTTTGAATGTGGAAAACAACCACCCCAAGGTTGTTGTGCTCCAAAACCAGACACTAAGGGCATTTTTAAAATAATCATTTTATTAGGGGCTCATACAACTCATCACAATCCGTACATACATCATTTGTGTCCAGCACATTAGTACATATGTTGACTTCATCATTCTCACAACACCCACTTTCCACTTGAGCCCTTGGTGTCAGCTCATTTTCCCCTCCCTCCCCGCTCCCCTCTCCCTCTGAGCCCCTGATAATTTATAAATTATTATTATTTTATCATATCTTACCCCATCCAACGTCTCCCTCACCCACTTCTCTGCTGTCCGTCCCCCAGGGAGGAGGCCATATGCAGACCTTGTCATCTGTTCCCCTTTTCTCCCTCACCCTCCCTCCACCCTCCCGCCATCGCCACCCTCTCCACTGATCCTGGGGGTTCATCTGTCCTGGGTTCACTGTATTTCCAGTTCCTATCTGTGCCAGTGCACATCCTCCAGTCCAGCCGGATATGTAAGGTAGAATTGGGATCATGGTAGTGGGGAGGAGGAAGCATTTAAGAACTAGAGGAAAATTGCACATTTCATCATTACTACACTGCACTCCGATTTGCTCCTCTCCTCCCTGCAGCACCAACGGCATTTTTAATACAGAAGAGGATCTTGGGGACCATGAAGATGTGAGGAGAAGTGAGATGGCTTTTCTTTTAAGTAGGTGGCATATGTTTATACTGTTGTGTGGGAAACTTCTCGGCAGGAATTGAGGACTGAGGTGTGTGCCTGGTCTAAGCCATGATTTTCCAGGTACTTCCTAGGCATGTGAAACTGGATAATGGACAGAGGAGACAGAGAAGAAGTAGAGCATTGAATTGTAGATTTGGTGCCTTCGGCTGCCATAAGAAAGCACACATCTGTCTGGGAAGTACCCCCAGAACGCTCCCTATACACTCTCGGGTACCAAGTACTCTGAAATGAACATCACGAGAGCTCGTCTCTGGAGGAGATCATTCTTGGTGAGACAGAAGTGCCTGCCAAAAAGAGGAAGACCCTGGATGAGATGGATTGGCACAGTAGCAAACACAAGGAGCTCCAATATAGCAATGCTTAAGAGGATGCAATGCTGGGACATAGCAATATTAATAATGCAATGCTCAGGATAAGGCAGTGTTTTTTCTGTTGCACCTAAGGTCAGTTTCCTTTGGAACCAACCCAATAGCACTTAACTGCAACAATATTGGTGCTTTAGAGCCCTGGTGGTGCCATAGGTAAGCATTTGGCTGCTGATTAAAACGCCAGCAGTCCAAACCCAACTGGGGCTTTGTCCCACTGGGCTACTATGTGTTGGAATTGACTCAGCGGCACACAGCAACAAATGGATCGTAGAAGCTCTGGTGGCACAAAAGATGAGACTCAGCTGTTCACCAAGAGGTTGGTGGTTAGAACATACCCAGGGCCACCGTGGCTGAGAGAACTGGCAGTCTGCTCCTGGGACGATCACAGGCTGGTGTGTCCCACAGGGAAGTTTGACTCCGGCACACAGGGTGTCAGCTACGAGCTGTTAGAATCAACTTCACAGTAGCATAGGTGTCTTATACATTGAAGTGTTAAAATAGATTTTGAATTTTAACCAAGCAACCTTCCCCATTTTTCTATCACACTGAATATTAATTAGGAGGCAGCATAAAAAATAACTTGGAATATATTGAAAAATGTGACATCTACCTATATTAGAAAACACTATCCAAGCCTTACTGTTTTCTGTACTGGAGTTAATGAAGCTTATGTGTCATCTACTTAAGAGAGTAAAGCAAAAACCAAACCAAACCATATTCCCCCCCTTTTCTTGTCTTTTTCAATTCTTTTTCAAATGAAATGAAGTTCCTACAGTAAACAGCAGGTAGTCTGCCCCGTGAGTGTGAGTGTGGTGGTCAGGATAAACGTCTCGATAATTTGTTGCATTGATTTGCTGAGGTGATAAGTTTACATCCCTCTCCTTCTCTTGTGAAGAGCAGATTCCCCAACACGGGAAAGCACAGCGGAGCAGGAAATGCCTGCCCACCTCTCTCAGTTTCCTCTCTGCCTGCTGGCTGGGCTTTCCCTTTGATCTCCACTGCTGCTCCCCTGTCAGCCACAGGGTCCTTTCACTTCTTGGGTCAAACATGGAAGCGTGGCATTTCCACTTGCCTGGTCTACT
>NW_022106471.1:14547051-14551638 GCF_000313985.2 Echinops telfairi
ACACACACACACACACACACATATATATAATAGCTATATTGAAATAATGATATCAGAATATAGAATTTAAAAGCTTGGTTCAGAATGTATATATAGTTATCTTCTTTCATAATTTAATTGAGAAGCAAGTAAAAATTAAACAATATCAACATTTGTGCCTTCAAATTGGAACTGTATTCTGTAACTTTGACTGGGCATTTTAAAAACAGTTAAAAAGAATATATTATTCAAATGAGACAAGTAGTTGAAGTGCATTCAGTTTAGTTCCTTTAATAATGCTTTTTAAAACTCTGTGGCCATTCCTGACTCAGTAGTACAACGATCATTTGCAATGCCCCATTGGCTTCCATAAAAGGCCACAGAAAAATGGTTTAAGTTATATTACAGAGGCTAATATGAGGCAGTTTAGATAAATAAAAGATTTATTTTTAAACTCAGAAAAAAAAGGCACTGAGTGAAATAGAATGTATTCTACCCACTTATGTTCCCCAGGATGGTTCCAGTTTCCAAGATACCAGTACACACTGCGTTTAACAGATGAGTTGGAGCCCGTTTGACATCAACCATGAGAAGGAGCAGCTCGGGCAGATGGTCCTGAAGCCCGAGGCAAGCAGGTAAAAGGCTCAAACACCGACAGGCAGAAGCCAGGACTACCTCAGAAGGAGGATGTTAAGCGCATTGTTCTGTTCAGATACTCATTGACCCAGGAGAGAAAATCTGGCTCTTTGAGTGTGTTTTCCCTGTTCAAGGCAATGTACCTTGCCAGACGTCAGAGTGGCTGCTATGCAGAGAATGATTACAAGAAGGAGATATCTTCTATTGCAGGGTGACCTCATTCTAGGGTTCCTACTAAGCGTGTTGTCAGCCCTGCTGACACCTGCCAATGGGCTCAAGGGGCCCTCCTGGCCATCTACACAAATAGATTAATCCGGAGAGTTTTTTGTGTTTGAGAAAGCCATATTATTGGGAGTTGAATTCCGCCAAACATGCATGTTCAGGACTAGCTCTCAAAATGTCTGTGAGTGTGGTCTAAGTTGGAACTAGTCTGCAGATGCGGCCGTTAACCCGCAGCCCTACCGTATTTTGATGGGTCATATCCAATGGCTGATAACCTTACAGGGAGAGTGGACACAGAGAGCCGTCGCAGAATACCCTTCCGCAATGGAGGCACAGAGTGGGCGTGCTCTGCCCGCACACCAAGGAATGCCAGGGGCAAGGCCTGGACACAGTCTCCCCAGAGCCTTCAGTGAGAGCCTGGCTCTGCACACAACTTGGTTGCAGGATTTCAGCCTTCAGAATCATGAGAAGGCACACGTTTGTTGGCGTAAGCCACCCGGTTTGGGATAAAGTACCAGGGCAGACTGAGGACAGTTGCATTACCTTGGCTACATTGTTAGGGTCTGGAAAATGACAATAGGCAATCTGATGGTGAGGACTTTTTTTTTTAAGACTCTCAAGTCTGAGAGCCACTTGTTCCACCTCAGAGTTCCATGACCTGTGACAACATGTTTCCGGTTTTTCATTGAAAAAAAATGTATGGTTTTCCTTATTTTCACTCTTGCTTGTTCCTTTTCTTACATCCTCTAAGAAGAGGAAATTATCTGTGCTTTAGTACCTGCTCAAAGGTGCAAACTGGCACCAAACGTTATGCTATCTGATCCATGTTCTGTTGCCTGGAACTAAGTGCATCCGCTTACTGAGTTACCGTTACAGATTTAAGCACAGCTTCCCTCATGTGACTGTTGTTGTTGTTAGCGGTGCCATCCAATAAGTTCAGACGCGTAGTGGCCCTAGGCACGCCGGAAGGCGCTGCTGCCCGGCGCTGCACGCACTCTCCGCTGTGGCTGTATTTGAGCCTGCTGCCGCAGCGTGCACGGACTCATCTCTTGGACGGCTTTTTTCTCTTTCTTACCGACTCTCTGCTTCGCCGCGCCTGATGTCCTTTCCCAGGGACTGGGCCCACCCGAGGACCTGGCCAAAGACCTCGGGAGGCAGGCTTCACAGCCGGCTTCTCAGGAGCAGTCCGACTTTGCCGTCTGCAAGACAGATTGGTTGTTTCTTCTGGAAGTGTGTGGTGTAGTCGGTGCTCCTCGCCAGAATCGTGATTCAGGTGCATTCAGCCTCGTCTGTTAAGAACTCCGTGGCTAAATAAAAGGTTGGCATTTTGCACACATTACCCACACCACGAGGGAGAGATGTGGTAGTCTGACTCCACGGAGATTGAGGTCAGCTAAGGACAAACCTCCAGCAACACTGGCTGCGATCTCCCTTTGTCACCAAAATAGAGGTCAGGCTTCATCTGAGCATCCAAGGTTGCACTGAACAGTTAGGGTGTACATGGTAGTGACGAGTAGGTGAGAATTTCATTGAACTTTCTCTAAAGCTCACCTAATGAATGGTTGCCTTCCATATGCATGGTCTTTAATTATTTGATCCACTCGCTTATTGTTCCCCTTGCAAGGATTCTTATTTTCTTTATTGTGAGGTGTCTTCCATATGGAAGAGTATTCGTCTCTTGTCTTCATTGTGTAGATGCTGCACGTTCTCTTCACTTTCAGCCAACAAGACTGTCGTCTGTGTAGTGAAGTTATTCGCCTCCATCTCACCCTGATGCTGCATTCTTTTCCATATAATCCAGCTTCTCAGGATTGACTCCGTGGCGGGAGTCTCAGGTTATTTGCTCAGCATACAGATTGAATGGACAGCAGCCAATAAGTCGAACAATGGATTGCATGGGGGAGATTTGGTATGTGAGACCTCTTGATAGTGTTAAAAAGCAAAGCTGTCCCTTTGGGGCTGAAGACAGGTCTGCCTCAAGCCATGGTGTTTGCAAGTGCTTCATGTGCACGTGGAAGTTGGACAATCAGTGAGGAAGACTAGAGGAAAATCGATACATTTGAATGAAGGCGTTGGTGAAGGATAGTGAATACACTGTGAACTGATAGTTGAACCCACAGACCTGTCCTGGAAAAAAATATAGTCAGATGGTCCTTAGAAACGGTCCCATGGCCTTCGGACGTGTTGTCAGGACGGATTGGTCTCTGAAGAAGGACATCAGGCTTAGTAAAGTACAGTAGAGAGTCAGCATAAAGGTGGAAAACACTCAGTGAGATGTATTTACATGACGGCTGCAACAGTGAGCTCAATCCAATACAGCAATGACTGTGAGGATGGCGAGGACTGGGCCCTGCTTCTTTCGGTCGTGCACAGGGTCACTCTGAGTAAGAATCAACTTGACAGCATTTGACAAAAACAACAAGAGTGACTGAAACAGAATTTAGGTGCTGGGGTGAAGACTGGATGTGACAGTTGGCCAAAAACAGTGTCACAAATAACTAGCTGACTGTATATGAAACTAGCAAATATCACTCTCGTAGAGGCATCAGCTGACCCTGAAGTTCCCTGCACCAACCACCTCCCCTCCCTCCCTTTATAAACGATTACCTTGTGGCATATTTTCAATACTTCTACATAAATATTTACACACACAAACATGCACCACACACACTTCATTTTTCTATTTCCTCCAAAGTTTTACAATTCTTAAACGTATTGCTAATACAACCTATGTGCTTTCTAGTGTATGATTATCTCCAGCTGGAATATTATTTACATACATCTTTGATAGGCTAGATATTCATTTATTTAAATTGGTGGTTAACAAAATTTAGAAGTAAACTTATTTGAGGTACATACTCATGTGACTAGGGTAGTGAATTGTGTATCTTTTTTCTCCTTCCTGCTCCTACATGCTCATACTTTCTTCTTTACATTCATCTTAAGTAACCTGGGATTGGTACTGAAGGGTTGAAGTGCAGGTGAGGTTTTCTAAAGGCAGCACAGAAATCTAACACCAGATGTCAGGGTACCGGCCCCACCAGCTGAATGGGTTCTTATGGTCAGCTTTGCGATTGTGGAAATAACACAGACAGACAGGGGAGCACAGGGGCTCGTTGTCCCTGCCAGGACCAAGAGTGAACGTATTTTCCAATTGGTATGTACGATGGGGCTTATAGCTATTTCAAAAGGCATTCACGTTATACAGCGAATATGTAACATAGTCAATGGGTAATATCATAAGCAGGTAATGTAATAGTGAATGTGAATAACCATCTTGACCTAGCTGACCTCAGAGACCCCTGAGTCCTCCCCCAGGGAGCAAGCTGTGATGGGAGGAGCAAGAGACATTGGAAGAGGGTTGGCTACATCTCAGGGTAGGTTCGGCTGTAGAACCTGATTGCTCTCAGCTGCAGGTGACCTTCCGGCATAGTGAACAGCCAGACGTAGGACAGAGACATCTTTTATGGGAGCTTCTCGGTGATAATTCCTTTATGGGCGGTTATAGGAGGGACTGTGTTCCGTCATGAGAATGCGTATTAAGATGTATTTATACCTCATAACCATGAGGGTCTTCATGCACTGGAGTTAGCTCTCCAGACCCATCGTGATGAGCATAAGGGATTTAGCTGCACTACATTCTCATCCAGTCCCTCAGTTTACCATAAGCAGATTCTGAAAGTCATCTCAAATTTTCCCACAAGAAAGTTCGGACACATAATCTTGAAATATGTCTCCATGACAGGGCAC
>NW_022106471.1:14553319-14559147 GCF_000313985.2 Echinops telfairi
CACTTAGCCTTTATATAAAACTCTCTCTTATACATGAGTTTCTGTGGATTTGTTTCTCCAAAGTACCCAGACTAATACAGCGGGGTACCACCAAATATGTATGTAAAATATATGTATATATATATTTGTATATTGTATGTATATATACATATATACAATATATGTATATATATACACACACACACACATATTCTGTTCAGTTCTTATCCTAGTACCAAAATTCTGCATTATTTCACTATGTATGTGCATGGATGGATGTACAAGTATTTATTTATGTGTATGCAGATACATAATGTTATTTACAAGTTATAGAGATTTTTATTGACAGTTGTCTGTAAAACTGGGAAAAGTATAGACAATAACTCTGACTGATTCTAGGTTTGTGTGAATTCAAAAAGGCCTGTTCTGGCTTTTCTGTGAACACACGGTTCCTCCTCTGCTTTTGGGTCATGGAGCAAAGTGGGCTCATGTTTCAGAGCCTTTAGGACACAGAACAAGGAGCAACTACAGAGATTTGGCAAAGCAGCTTGGTGTTCAACTCTTGCCCTTAGAACCACTTGCACAGTAGCCGGTAGTGTTTAAAACAGCAGAGAAAGCAATCTACCTGGGTCTGAACCCAAGCCTACCTCCCTCTTGCCAGTCCTGTGAGCCTGGGCTAAGCCCACATTGTGCTTTGTATGCTTCATTTGTTAGATTGGACTAATTCAGCTCCTTGGCCTTTTTTAAATGTAAGTGAATTAATACACAGTGAGTGCTTAAAGTATTTCCTAGCTCAGTTTGGAAGCTCAGTAAGTGTAATTCCCAAGCAAGCTTTTACTTTTCATGGTAATATTGTGCTTTTCTCAATACTAAGTGTTCCTATTTCTGAGTAACATTTTTTTGATTAATGTGGGTCTCGTGTATTTCTCATAGTAGTGTTTTATATTTTTCTTTAAACAAGTCTTTTGTTTCTCTGCTTATATTTACTTCTAAGTAGTTCATATTTTGAGTGGCTACTGTAAATGGTATTGTTTTGTTAACTTCCTTTGCAAAGCTTTTTGCTAGTGTAAAGATATTCAACTGACATTTGTATGTTGATCTTAAACACTTTCACTTCATTGAATCTTTCAACTAGTTCCAAATTTTTCTTCCAGATTCTTTGGAATTTTCTAGGTACAGAGCCATTTCACCTGAAAATACAAAGAATTTTACTATCTCTTTGCCAGTTTACATGCCTTTAATTTTTCTTTCTTGCCTTATAGCTCTGACTAAATCTTCCAGAACAATGTTGCTTAGGGCTGGTGATAAAGTTGTGCTAGTCAAGGTAGACTAGAGAAACAAATCCATAGACACACATGTGTATAAGAAAGAGCTTTATATACAAGAGCAATTGAATATTGAGAAAACATCCCAGCCCAGTCCAGATCAAGTCCATAAGTTCAATATTAGCCCATATGATACCAAGCTATAAAGACCTCTTCAAACTCATGAAACACATGCAATGGTGTCAAATGGGGAAGATCACAGGCCAGTGGCTAGAAAGTCTTTGGATCCAGTGGCACTGGAAACATCTCAGCGCTGGCAGGGGCCTCTGCATGGCTTCTCCAGCACCCAGGGCTGCATCAGGTGGGTCCATGTGTCTTGTCAGCTGCTATGTCTCCTAGGGTGTGAGCAGAGAGTCTCCCACCTCCAAGGAGGAAAATACTGGAATTCCCAGAATCATTAGGGGAAGGCTATGCCCACACAGACGCTTCATTGGCTATGGCCTGATTGACAGTCTAGACTCCACCCCTACATGCTTAATCCTCAAATTGACAATTATATAACTACCACAAAGGGCATCCTTGTTTGGTTCCCATTCACAAAGGGGAATAATTTAAATTTCTTTCCATTTGGAGTAATAATGACTACTCTTTCTTTGTTTATACTTTTTAACATATAAGTGCATAGATTCCTATTTTGTTGAGTATTTTTTCCCCCAGAAATGGGTGTTGTATTTTGTCAAATGCCTTTTCTGCATCAGTTGATATGATACTATGGTCATTCCTTTATTTTAATTGGGTGGTGGAATATGCTTTATATTTATCTAGTGTTCAACCACTTGTATTATTCTTAGTAGTAGTGTTATATTATTTGATTCTACTGGCTAGGAATGTTGAGAATTTTTGTATCTATGTTCATCAGGAATATGGGTCTATACTGTTTATTAACATTGTCTCTGCCTGTTTTTGAGGGCTGTGTTTGCTGCATAAAGTGAATTCAGTAATTCCCCACACTTTTCTGTACTCTGGAATAGTTTGCGTAGCATTAGTGTCCTCTCTTCTCTTAACCTTCGGTGAACTTCACCAGTGAAGCCATCTGCGCTCGGACTATTCTGTTATTGTCGTTCAGAATATTTGCACGGTCTGCTCAATCTATTCTTTTGTTATTGTCTGTTCCGCTTTTCTCCTTCGGTTATACTAGTTTGGGTAGGTGGTGTTTCTCTAGAAATTTGTCCATTTCTACTAGATTTTTTTCACATTTATTGGCATGCAGTCCTTCATGTTGTTGCTGTGAAGTGACCTCGAGTTGGTTTAACTTTAGTGACTTTATGTAAAACGTAATGAAACGTCCTCATAATTAGTCCCAGGCCTGATTTCATTGTTGCACCTCCATCGGCGGTCATCGCCTTTTCGCTGCCTCTCTCCTTTACCAAGCACGATGTGGTCAGGATTGACTTGTGACCACACTCCCACATCTGTGTTCTGCACGAGGGCACAGAAGAATTTGTTCCTGATGTTCTCCTTGGTGATCTTTATAGCGCTGGGATTTACATGTAGGTCTGTTGCCCGCCTTGAGTTAATTTTTGCACTGGGGTGGAGTATGGGTCCTGTTTCATTTCTCTGCGAATTTATAAGTACTTGTCCATTCATCTACATTTTCAAATTTGTCCGAGTACAGTATTTTATGAATTAATTTATTTCCTTTTTTTTCAGTTGAGACATAACATATTTCATATCTTATTCATAGTATTTGTATCTTCTCCTCGATTAGACTTGCCAGTGGTTTGGAATTTGTTAATGTTTTCAAAGAACCAATTTAATGTCTTGTTGGTTCTTCCTACTGTTTTTCTGTTTTCTATTTCATTTTTTTCTCTCTAACATTTATTGTTTACTTTTTCTCTGGTAACTGCAGGCTTATCTGCGGCTCTTTTCTCATCGCTGGAGATGATGGGCTACAGTGTTGACGTTGGTGCTTTCTTCCTTTGGGATGTGTGCATTTACTGCTATAAATGGCCTTCTGAGCACTGCTTTTGTTGTGTTCATTGTGTTTTTAATCTTGTTTTATTTTAAGGTTGTTTTTATCCACCGCCCCACCGCCCCCCTTAGTCTATTAAACAGTAGTTTTTAAGCAGGGTGTAATTCAGTTTCCATTCATTTGATTTTTAACCCTTTGAGCTTCTTATTACTGGTATGTTTGCTAATTCTATAATATTTCCATCTGAGAAGTTTTGAAATATCTCAAATTCTTTCCATGTATTGAGGCTTGCACTGTGGCTTAACATACAGTCTGTTTTGGAGAATCATCCATGTGCCCTGGGAAACAATGTCCATGTGCTTTCCGTGTTGGCCCCTCCTGTGCATGTCTGTGAGTCATATGGACTGGTTGGTTGTTCACTTTCTCTCTGACTTTCTTAGGGTTCTTTCCAGTCGTTCTATCTTTTACCAAAATTGGTGTGTTAAAGTCTATTACGATTTTAGAGTTATCTAGTTCTGTTTTCATTTCTGTAAGACTGACTAATGATTTTTGAGACTCTTATTGGTTGCGTAGATACTTATGATTATGTCCCGTTATTCAACTGACATTGTGTAATTATATAAAAACTAAAATCAAGCTCACAGCCATCAAGTTGATATAATGTTCTTCTTTTTCTCTTATGCTGGATTTTATCTTAAAATCTATTTGATTTGAAATTAATATAGCATTTATGCTCTTTTTTAAAATACCATTCGCTTGGTATATTTTTCCAATTTTTTATTTTTACTCTATTTTTGTCGTTGTTTCTGGGAGTGTTTCTTGTTGAAAACATATTTATGAGTCTTGTTTCCTTATCCATTACAATACCATCTGTCTGGTATCTTTATTTAATCCATTGCTATTTAATTTCTATTTCTATTTCACCTAATTATCTACAGACATGAAATCATTGCTGTCATTTTGCTATGTTTTATTTTGTGGTGCTACTGGTTTCTGTAAATAAGTCATTATTTAGTATGCATTACTTATTATTGCAATCAGGCCTAAAACTTTTCACTGATGAATTGGTAGCTCTAGGGCATGCCACTAGAGGAACAGGGACAGATACTTGTCCACAGTTAGCTCACTAGAGAGCCTGCAAAATGCCTCTACACAATACGTGCAGTGTGCTTTGTGGAGTGTGTCTGCTAGACCTTTGAAAATGACATTTTCTGTTTCCCATTAAATACTGGTTCAGCTAGAACAGCGTCCCCATGTGGGTTGTGCTCCCCTATGTAGGGCTCCATGACTATCCAGGTGGTGTGCAAAAGCAGATAATTATGCTTTATCCTGAATTACAGGTTATTATAGGTACAGACGTTTCGAACTCGCATGTGGGTGCTGAGTAATTTTTCTTTTCTGAAAAAAGAGGTGAGAAGTTAAGTAAGTATGGGAAACTATGATTTAGAAGATGCCATCCTCAAAGGAACTATCGCTTTTGAGAGTCTAATATCTGAATAGCATTTCTTAACACCATCAACTCTCAGCAAGTTCCTGTAAATCTTCATAAATATCGAAGGACATAATTTATTTTGTGACGAAGAAAATTTTGTTGTGTTTGCCTACAAGGAGAGAGAAAGTAAACACACATGGTCTTAAACAGTGCTGATCTTTAAAACTCTAACTGTAAGTAGTATATAAATATAGCTTCTAAAACATAAAGCTTTTTCCCCATATGTTGTCTTATTTTTAAATGCTTGCTTAGAGAACTTCTCTAAAGAACTCTCCCTTCTCCAACTTTTGACTGGTGGCTAGGGCTGGTCTTTGATTTGAGTTCTCCAGCCAGTTAATATTTTTGAAACCCATACTGCCTCTTCTTATTAAAACTTCATTAATTTGGGGTCTGGTTTCAATGTTTACTTTAATGTTCTCTTGCCATCCCGAGGTTTAATAACATTTAGAAGTTTTCCAAGCAGGACTGATATAGATGCTTTTTACTTTTGTCCTGAGTGAAAGAAGAGAAGAAAGAAGAAGCTGTGATCTGCTACTCTGTAAATATGCTGAATTCACCAACATTTGTCATTGCTGATTTATCAGCCTATTCCCAAATCAATCTATTATTTCCCTAAATCTATTCATTGTGTCTCTGCCCATTTGTACAGCCAAAAAGACAAGCCCGCTGCCATTGAATAAATCACAGCAACCATAGAACATAGTGCACTGCTCCTTAGGGTCTCCAGGACCATCAATCTTTAGGGGATGAAATTACCTGATCTTTCTCCTGTGGAGCAACTGAGGGATTTGAACAGCCTACCTTGCAGTTCACAGCTCGATCTTTCACCTCCTGTGCCACAAGGGCGCCAATGATTTGTAAAACTCATTTACTGAGAGTAGACATGGTTCATTGTTGCAGACACTGTTGCAATACATCTCATTGAGAGACTTTTTTTCTTCCATTTCTTCTCCCACTGACCCGCTTTACGAAACATAATGTCTTTTCCAGGGGCTGGCCTAACCGGATAGCATGTCCAAAAAGCAGGAGATGACGTCACACCACCTTCACTTCTAAGAAATAAGCTGAACTTCCTCCATGATCGATTTATTTCTTCTTCTGGCAACCCATGGTAATTTCA
>NW_022106471.1:14560071-14603130 GCF_000313985.2 Echinops telfairi
CACCATTAGCTTTCTTCTCCACATTTGCTTTTGCATGCATTTGTCTTCAGTGATCTCCACACCATAATTCAAACGCACCAACTCTTCTCCAGTTTCCCTTGTTCATTGTCCAGGTGTCACATGCCTGTGAGGCCTTTGAAAATGTCATGGCTCAGACCAGTTGCACAAATCCTTAGGGCCATCTCTGCTCTTTAACACTTTAAAGAGGTCATTTCCAGAAGGTTTATCTAAAGCAACTTTGATTTCTTGACTGCGGTTCCTATGCCTGTTGATTGTGGATCCAAGTGAAATAAAATCCTTGGCAATTTCGGTCTGGTCTTGATTTGTCATGATATTGTCAAGTTGTCCAGTTGTGTGTAGGTTTGTTTTCTTTATGTTGATTTATAATCTATACTGAATGCCACAGGTTTTGATCCTCATTATATGAATGCATCACGTCCTCTTCACTTCCAACAAGCGAGGTTCTGCTATCTGTATCTCCCAGGCAGGGAAGGAGCCGTCCCCCAAGCTGATGCAGTGTTCTCCTCCAGGCCTTCTGGTTGCTCCGATGATTTCCTCATCACATGCATGGAAATTAAGGTGGTTACCCATTGGGCAGGTTACCGCATGGTAGGCAGTTCAATACCCCCAGCTGAAGAAAACTGGGACTTTCTACTCCCATAAACACTTACAATTTCAGAAACCAGCCAGGGGATCTCTCGGAATCGGTATCTACCCGATGGCAGAGACTTTATTTATGTTATGGTGAGAATACACATCTCTGATGCACATCTTTCATTATCATTATTTTTATTGATTGGGAGTTCATACATATATCGTATCGTTCCATAGTTCAACCACGTGCAGCAGAATTGTACATTTGCTACCACAATCCGTTTCCAAACATTCTTTTAATACATGGACTCCTTGACATCATCTCCCTTTCACCCTGCCATCACCACTCTACCCCTGACCCCCAGGTCCCTTATCCTACTTGCTATCTCTATAGCTTCATCAATCTTGGTTTGATGTACTGAAAAACAAAACAAAAACATCTAATGTAACTTCAAAAATGTGCCCCCCAATGATCTAACACCTTTGAGATATACCCTAATATGGACAAACAAAATACAAAAAAATGATATAAACCAAAAATACAGAACATTTTCAGAACCAGATCAGGTCCAGCCCACATCATAGAGGGAATCTACTGACAACGTTTTACTTGTTCAAATCAAATTTATGCCTTCGATCTTCTATACTCAGCTCACCAATGGACGTATTCCCTATGTAGTTCCACAAATGGATCTTGGCTTCTGCTGTCGTCCATAGCCTTCTGCAAACCAGATGCTCACACTTTAGACTCTGATACAAATCCCTCCTCTGACTCCGGCTTATATGCTTCACAATCCTTTGGTGACTGAAGATGGTGTGCCTCTTCCATGTGGACTTCGTGGACATCTCACTTAGATGGCTGCGTGTTTGGAGACAAGCCTTTAAAACCCCAGATGCTATTTTATCTCATAGCCAGGCACCATCTAATTTCTTCACCACATTATGCTATAGCACCGGTCTCATCAGTATTCCCTTCCTTTGGGTGAGTGTCTAGCAGGTGCATTGTTTAAGAACTAGTTATTCTTAAATTGGAGCTAAGATTTAGTGTAAGCTCAAAAGCCTCCTTGTTCTGTTAGAATGCCTGCCTTTCAGTCTATGGCCAGGTACCACAAGAGAACAATGAAGTCTTCTGGAATTCCCACTCTTACTAATATTATCTATAATTTTTTTTATCATCACCAGAGTTGAACGTCTTTGCAGCGTCCAGAAAATACAAATGAACATCTTTAGGGTATTCCCTGCTTCCAGCCAAGAGCCATCTGAAGCCAGCCATGCTAGCTCAGCCCTCTTCCAAATCTGGCTGGAGTATCTGGCTGCTTCCAGATGCTTTCCAATTACCTTAGCACAAAGTTACTTGCATGTGATGTTAATGACATTGTTTGATAGTCTCTGCCTTCTGTTGGGTCACCTTTCTTTGGAATGCTCACTTCTCTAGATCGCTTCCAGTTGGTTTGCTACAAAGCTATTTTCCAAATTTCTTGGCAAAGACCATTGAGTGCTTCCAATGTAGCATCCGGTGCTTGAAATATTCCACTTGGTAATCCTTTAGTCCTTCAATTCCCAGAGCCTTAATGAATCTTTCTCAATTCGATACCACATTTGTCTTCATATAAATCGCTTCCTCATATTACTTGCTCGCCAAACAGATTGAATAATATGCTGAAAATACATTCTACATTTTAAAATATATTGAATAAAATATAGAATATATATGTCACATTATACTACATATTAATTTATTTACTTGGTGTGGTGCAGTGAATTACTTGATATGACTCTTCTGGTTGTTATCTATGTAAGTCTCACCAAATGCCTGGGTAGAACCATGTAGCTAGGGCACATGGGACTCTAGCTTGGAGATTGGCTAAGTCTGCCATCCACAAGACTTACAGGAACTAGCTCAGATGTGGAAATGGGAGCTCTCACTGTCATCAAGAAAGAAGGGTCAGGAATCAGTGGGTCCTCTGGACCTCATGACCTCTGTACACTGGACCTCCTTATTCCAGGGAACAAAGATTGGTGACAGCAGAGAAGTGATGAGGGAGTTGTGTTAGTAGAGTCTGTGCAGAAAGAGCATGAAACCCAGTGCAGGGCTTTTGGGTGGAATGGGGTCTCTTTGGCCATTTAAACATGACATTAAAGGAGCTTTGTAACACTGGTTAAGCAGGGCAGAGGCCAACAAAAGTTGAAATCCAAAGAGAGACCTGCCTCTGGGTATGGCTGAGAAGAGGCTGCCTTGATCAAATAATTATATCCTGAGGATTTCTGATCCTGAATTATAACCTGTTGACTTCCCTAATAAACATGATAATCGTGAGTTTTGTTTTACGACTTCTGTATGGCCATTGCAATGGATTACAGAACCAAACAGAGAAGTAGAGGTCATGGGATGGATAATTGGACCAGAACTGATATTGAAGTTAGCAGTTAGAGGTATGTCTGACCTACACCTCTCAAGGAATTAGTCTTGGGCTGATGTTGATTTTGGTTTTCTTTCCCCCTGGTGAATTAAGAGGTCAGACTCTGATCCACAGCATTTTCACACTTGATAATTGTCTTAAGAAACATATATATGTATTGTTCACTTCTATATCCCCCAACATGCCAAAAATGGTCTGTCATGAAATATCTGCATAATCAGTACTTGATGAGTCTATGAAGAGACAGAAGTCATTAATACTCAGGGTGCCAAAACTGGGCTGAGATCTGTATTTCAATGTGAAGAAAGAGCCTCTCCTCAACCATGTGTTTCCTCAGGACTATCACAGAGCCTCTGATCTCTTGCCTAGCCTAAATCAAAGCCTAACACCTTCATGAGCACAATCCCTGATTGCAGGAGGAAATGACATTAGTTCATGCTTGATTTCTAAATATCTTCCCATATATTATTCCTTCTAACATCTTTTGTCAGTTTTCCCCTTTCATATATGTGCATTTCAAAATTTTTCATTCCTACTATTTAACAGAAGTTTTATGATATGAGAGGGTGTATTAGTCTGGGTAGACTGAAGAAACAAATCTAGGGAGACTCCTGTGTCAAGAAAGAGTTTTATATACAGTAACAATTGAATATTGAGAAAACATCCCAGACCCATCCAGATCAGGTCCATAAGTCTCATATTAGCCCATATGTCCAATACCAATGTATTCTTCAGACTCACGAAATACATGCAATGACGTGGAATGCAGGAAGCTCACAGGCCCATGGGTGGAAAGTCTTGTGGGTCCAGTGGCAGTGGAAGCATCTCAGTGCTGGTGTGGTCTCCATGTGGCTTCTCCAGCTCCAGGGCTCTGGTGTGGCTCCATGTATCTTGTCATCCGGAATACCAAGCAGAGAGTGTATCTGGCCTCCAGTGAGTGATTTATCTCCTTCACACCTCCAAATGAGGTCATCGAGCTGCAACCTGATTGACATACTAGACTCCACCCCTTCGCAAGTTGACAGGAGATCATGTAATTGCCGAGGCTTTAAATAGTTTGAGGAAAAATTCAATTATCTTGTAATTACATTTTTCTGTGCACTTTTTGAAGCCCCTGCACATATGCTAGCACATTTAGAAGAAGCAGTGGCAGCCAGTGTCATCCTCTCAGAAGCAGTCTGTGGTTCGAAGCTCTTGTACAAATCGTGAGATAAACGTGAGAGTGGACAGGATAGAGAGGGAGAGGAGGAGGGAGAGGGAGAGAGAGACACCACCTTACATTATTGGTGTGCAAACTCTGTTTTTTTTATCATTTTTTTCTCTCAAATAAATATACTAAAATACTGCCATGAGGTTAATTATTTTTCTAGACCACTCTGGTTATTAGCAACACAATATTTCATTGTACTTGTACAATTCCATACTATAATTTATTTGTTCAATCATCTTCTTTGTTATTAGGCTATTTCCAACTTCCTACTATTACAAACAAAATTTCCATAAATATCTTTGAAGCTAATTGCTCGCTCAAGGCTCAAGGGGTTTGCAGCTTGTTAAAGTTAATAATTGCCTTCTCGGGTTATTAATAAAATTTACACACTAATCAGCAGTGCACCAGAAAGCCCATTTCTGAGCACATACACAGCAACACTACGTCTTTTCAATTGGAACTCACTCCTGTGTTAGAATGATCAACAATTTGAGATCAACATGGCAGCGTTTACCTAAAGCAGCAGTTCTCAACCTGTGGGTCGCAACCCTATTGGTGGTCGAATGACCCTTTCACAGGGTTCACCTAATACAATCTTCATATCAGATATTTACATTACAATTCATAAGAATAGCAAAATTACAGCTGTGAAGTAGCAATGAAAGTAATTTTATGGCTGGCAGTCGCGACAACATGAGGAACTGTATTAAGGGGTCATAGCATTAGGAAGGTTCAGAACCACTGACCCAAAGACAAAGTCCAGAGAATTAGGAAAGAAGGGATGGAAATAGGAAACGCAGGGAGGAAGTGGAATAGTGTTGGTACTGTGAAGGGATTACAATGGCTGAGTTGACACAAAATGTGTACGAATTGTTGAATATGAAACTGATGATCTATTCTGTAGACCTTTATTTAATTCATACACGCCAGCAGCATCACAAACAAAAAGATTAATTGGGTATAATTAATCAGAGCCCACTCTTTCCTGAGTCCTTTGTGTTAGTCCAGGTTGACTAGAGAAATAAATCCAGAGAGACGTATATGTGTATAAGAAAGCTTTATATAAAAGAGGAATTGTATATTGAGAAAACAGCCCAGTCCAGATCAAGTCCATAAGTCCGATATTAGCCCATACGTCCAAAACAGTTGAGATAGTAAAGTTTTATTGTGCCAACCTGGCCATAAACACATGTGGAATTATTTGAAGGGTAGAGAGATAAATAGCTCAGTGAACCTCGCCTTTCTGGTCGTCTGGTCTCTTGATTTCTGATGGTTGGACAGGGTGCAGCTGTCTTAGTCAGTTCCTTGCTTCAGCTGACAAGGCTCAGTTCCTGCAAGACATCCCTGAGGAGAAGCCACATGGACCTACCCCGATGCAGCCCTGGGTGCTGGAGCAGCCCTGTGGAGACCCATGCCAGTGCTGTGATGCTTACATGCTCACTGATTCAGCTTTCCTCCTGCAGTTGGTGTCATTGCGTGTGTTTTGTGAGTTTGAGGAGGATTTTGTAGATTGGTGTTGGACATATGGGCTAATGTTGGATTTATGGGCTTGGGCAGCACTGGTTTGGGATGTTTTCTTAATGTACTCTTACCCATTATATAAAACTCTGTGTTACATACATATGAGTTTCTGTGGATTTGTTTCTCTAGTTTACCCACACTAACACACCAGAGTATAAATCCCTCTTCAGACTCATGAAATACATGCAATGACGTGGAACGCAGGAAGCTCACAGGCCCATGGGTGGAAAGTCTTGTGGATCCAGTGGCAGTGGAAGCATCTCAGTGCTGGCAGGGCTCTGCACATGGCTCATCCAGCTCCAGGGATACAGCTCCATCAGCGTAGCTCCATGTGTCTTGTCAGCAGGAAGACAAAGTGGAGAGTGGGGGTCTTGACTCCAGTGAGATATTTATCTCCATAGCGCTTCCAAATTAGGTCATCAATCTGTGATTTGATTGACAGACTAAACTCCACCCCTTCACTTTATTAGTCTCAAGTTGACACCAGATTCTGTAACTACCACCTCCCTCTTTTACCTTTTCTCCAGGTTCAATTCCCCAGAGTCTCACAGGCATCTCCACTGTATTCTGTCTTCCTCCATCTTCATACAACGAAGGCTTCATGCTTGGCACATGGCCCGTTCTTGTCCCTGCCATGCTAGATCCAGATGCCTTCAAGTGAGTTTCGAGTTCATGCATCAACTAGAGCTCAGGACCTGGTACAATTCTAGAGAATATGGGATTGGAGGAAGGCTTATTGACAACTGCGATATTCAGATGACTCAACCTTGCTTGTTGAAAGTGAGGAAGATGTGAAGCACTTGCTGATGAAGATCAACGATTGTAGCTTTCAGTATGGAATATAACTCAATGTAAAGAAGACCCAAGTCCTCACAACTGGATCAATAGATAACATCATGATAAATGGGGAAAAGTTGAAGTTTTCAAGGATTTTGACTTGCCTGGATCCACAATCACTGCTTATGGAAGCAGCAGTCAAGAGTTCAAAAGATGTGTTGCATTAAGTAAATATGCTGTACAAGACCTCTTTAGAATACAGAAAAGCAAAGATTTTCCTTTGACGACTAAGGTGGCCTTGACTTAAGCCATTGTGTTTTCTGTTGTTCCATACGCAGGTGAAAGTTGGATATGGAAGAGGGAAGAGCGAAGAAAATTGAGGCCTTTGGATTGTGGTGCTGGAGAAGAATATTGAAAGGACAAATTGACCTGTCTTTGAAGAAGTCAGGCCAGAGTGTTATTTAGAGGCAAAGATGGCAAGACTTCATCTTATATACTTCAGACATATTGTCAGGAGAGACAGTCAGGTTGGAGAAGGACATCATGCTTCATAAAATGGAAGGACAGTGAAAAAGAGAAATGCCCTTAATGAGATGGATTGACATTGTAGCTGCAACAATGGGCTCAGTCATGGGGGTGATTGTGAGAATGTAGCAGGGCCTTGTGGCATTTCTGTTGTTGCGCATGGGGTCTCCATGGGTCAGAACCAACTTGAAGGCATCCAACTACAACACCTTACAGCCATACTCCTACATACAGTTTATGTGTACATGCTTGTGTAATGCAATATAATTAGTAGTAGTAAAATATTGTGTGTATAATACAAAGAAGAAACCCATTTCAATCAAGTTGATTCTGACTCATTGCAACCCTAGGAATGATCAATTGTTTACCATGAAAGTCAATAATGATGTTCAGTAAGTTCATTTCATTTAACTGGTTTAGTATTATGTTTTATAGCAAAATAATGTTCCACATGTGAATGTACCATATTTTATTTGGGAGGATGGAACAGTTAAATAAAAGATGGCACATTCACAGATGGAGTATTATTTAGCTATAAAAAATAATGTTCAGCAGTTAAATGAAATGAACCTCCTGAACATCATTATTGACTTTCATAGAAAGATCAAGATGGTGAATATTACTGGAGGCAGATTGTTAGATAGCTTAATTAAGTCTTTTTTCTCATAGATTATTTTTTCCTGTTTTGTAATAGTAGTAATCTCCTGTAGGAAAAGTTAATAATTGGCAGAAAATAAGTGATGTACAATCTAATATAGACTCTATAGACTCTCTTCTAATTTGGCTGTTTAACTGAATCAAACATTATGTTCTATAGTTTTCTTCTCTGTAAAAATGAGTACATGCTATATGGAAAACGGCCCAGATTTTGGATGTTACAGTATTACAAAGGCAAGAGAAGTATGTTTTATTACTAAAATGATACTTGGAGCAAAAAAAAAATGCTATTAGTAATTATTGCTCCCATTCTTTATTTTATTGGAATGACAACGTGGTTATCTTAAGAAAGCAAATGGAACAACGTGTTCTTGCATTGAGTAAGTGCTTGAGTGGAGGCCCAATGTCCATCTGTTGCCTTAATGCCAAACCTATAAATATATGCATGTAGTTCTGTTTCCCCACACCCTTATATAAATATATTTACATAAGGCAGCAGATGGACATTGGGCCTCCACTCAAGCACTTGCTCAATGCAAGAACACGTTGTTCTATTAAATTGGCATTCCAGGATGCACACCTTCCCAATACGATTGCTGAAGAAAAATATGAACATAAGCAAATGTGGTGAAGAAAGCTGATGGGGTATTAAAGACTTGAAGACAAAAAAGTGGTCATCTAGCTGAGAAGCATCAAAGCCCACATGGAAGAAGCACACTAGCCTGTCTGACCACAAGGAGCAGAAGGGACCAGTTATCAGACATCAAAGAACTAAAAATCTGATCAGTGGGTGCCCACCTTCCTGATATGACCATTGAAGACAAAGGTGTGCATAAGCAAAGGTGGTGAAGAAAGCTGATGGTGCCAGGCTATCAAAAGATATAGCATCTGGGGTCTTAAAGGCTTCAAGATAAACAAGCGGCCACCTAGCTCAGAAGCAACAAAGCCCACATGGAAGGAGCACAACAGCATGTGTGACCACGAGCTGTCGAAGGGATCAGGTATCAAGCATCAAAAAACAAAAAATCATATCATTGTAAAGGTGGGTGAGTGCAGAGTGGAGACTCAAAGCCCATCGGTAGGCAACTGGACACACCCTCACTGAAGGGTTGTGGGGAGGAGACGACCCAATCAGGGTGCAGGGTAGCAACGATGAAACATATAACTTTCCTCTAGTTCTTAAATGCTTCCTCCCCCACCCCACTATCATGATCTCAATTCTACCTTACACATCTGGCTAGACCAGAGGATGTACATTGGTACAGATAGCAACTGGAAACACAGGGAATCCAGGACAGATGACTCCTTCAGGACCAGTGGTGAAAGGGGCGAGGCCTGGAGGGTGAAGGGAATGTGGGTGGAAAGGGGGAATCGATTACAAGGATCTAGGCATTGCCTCCTCCCTGGGGGAGGGACAGCAGAGAAGAGGGCAGGGGGAGATGTCGGACAGTGTAACTTGTGACAAAACTATACTAAGTTGTGAATTCAGTGTAACTTGTGACAAAACTATACTAAGTTGTGAATTACAAAAGGTTAATGAGGAATGGGGGTTGGGGAGGGAGGGGGGAAATGAGCAACTGATATTAAGGGCTGAGGTGGAGGGCAAATATTTTGAGAATGATGAGGGCAGCGAATGTACATATGCGCTTGACACAATGAATGTATGGATGGATTGTGATGAGAATTGTATGAGCCCCCAATAAAATCATTTTAAAAAATACACAAATAAAAAAAAGAAAGCAAATGATGTGATAACATTAACATGGAGTATGGTTTTATAGCTATATCTATCTATAGCTATATCTTTTGTTCTTTCATTTAAAAATATCTGGCTCTTTTGTTGATTTTAAACAGCTGCAGTGAAGAAAGGAAGCCTATCAAGCAGATGAAGTGGTGCCGTGGCTGCATGCAACCATGGACTCCAGTGGAGCAATGAGGCAGATGCCTCAGGACCAGACGGTGTTTCGTTCTTCCATCCTTTGGGCCTCTGTAAGTTGGAACCAACTTGATCTCTAGCAACAACCAGTAACCTTGAGTCCTCCCTCACTCATTTCACAGTCACATTGGGGACTGTGGTACCCTGATTTCAGTTAATACCAACTCTACTAGCCATAATCTTTGCAGAATGGGGGCATTTCCTCTTTACCTGGTGGTCTGGGTAAGAGAAGGTGGGAGAAGGTGCTCATAGGATTATAGGACTCATTAATGAGTGATTTTTTTAAAAAAGAGTTCATTGTGATTGTAAACACTTGGAACTCTAACTGAAGAAAATCCTTTGGAGGTTTAAGATGATCCACTTCAGAAGCAGAAAGAGGGGATGTATCTCAGTATGACCCAGAAAGAACGGCCAGAAGTAGAGCCTATAGTCTTTGGACCCTGAAATCCCTGCACATTGGTCCTTTGGGTCCAGAGACAGAAAGCTGTGATGCTAGGGAAGTGGCAGAGGAATGGCAGAACCAAAAGCCGGAGTACGAGGCAGACTGGTGAGCCTCCTGGCCATGGCGCTGAAGGTCTCCGGGGGCGGGAGGCTCCTTACTCAGTGGGCTCCTCTAGGCACATAACTGCAGAAGCTTGTTTTCTGATCCACAGAACCAGAAACAAGCAACTTTTGAGCTGATGGAGGAGTGGCATGTCCTTCGGGCATTGATCAGCAGCACAAATAGAACTTGGTAGCATGGCGTGGACTTGACGGCAGTACATTTGTTTGTTGTATGTTGGGGTTTTGGTTTGTTTTTTTTTGGTTTAGCATTGCCCAGGCAGGAGAGAGACTAGGAGCTGGGTGACTGAGAAGCTAAAGGAGAGGTGTATTTTCAGGTATAAGAGAGAAGAGGTTGTCCTGACCAAACTTCCCTAGTGAACCCCAGAGTTGCAAGTATTGTCTGTGTGAGCTGTGTGACTGTTGCTATGAATGATTAGCGCCCGCCCCCGCCCCTCCTCCGAGAAAAGAGTGGCGTGGGAGGGACAGCTGGTGTCAGAATTGGTAACCAAGATTGCAAGGTGAGGGCAAGTGTAACCTTTGTCTACAGGAACCAGCTTTTGGTTGATGAGTTGACTCTCCTCTCCCCTTGTGAAATAAATGCAACTTCCACACATTTTCGCACACATTTTAGAAAACAACTAATGATTAGAATACATTTGTAAACACAACCTATTTCAACTCGAAAACACCCACCTTTATAGATATACATGTGGGTAAAATTTTATTTTAGAATAAACTCTTTTTCTAGGTTGTGTGCTGTTTATCTTACTCAAGAGTGGTGCTATGCTTTGTGAACATTTTGGCTGGCTGCTGGCTGGCTGGCTGACTCACTCATTCACTCCCTCCCTCCCTCCCTCACTCACTCACTCACACACATTCACACACTGCCAGTGCATTGATTTCAACACAATAGCCACCCTCTAGAACAGAGCAGACAGACTCCTGTGTGCTCCTGCGACTGTAGGGCTTTATGGGAGCAGAAAGCTGCATCACTCGTCTTGTGGAACTGTGAGGCTTCTTGGATGGTTTGCCTTGGTTCTTGCTTCTCAACGCTGAAAGAAGTCATGTGGCAGAAGCACTTTTATAAATCCAAGTAACTTTTATGAGGCAAGGGAAGTTTCAGGTATTAGTCTCAGATAGTACAGGCTATCTCTGGAAAGTGTGCAAGGCTGCATGGGGACCATGCCAGAGTTTGCAACTGAAGGTGGCCACTTCAGGGAAGTGTGCCACACCACAGGAAAGGAGTGCCAGAATAGGAGCACAGAACCAGAGTGCGGAGCCAGGAGGCCAGTTGCCCTTCCGCCCTGCTTTTATCCCCTCCCTCTACTTAAGGGGGCATGGTTGAGGGTATTGGCCCATCTTGTTGGCAGAGTTTAGGCGCACCTGTGACATTGACCCGTGAAGGTTCACCTTCTCCTGCACCTATGTGACCTTAGTCTTCGAATGCTCAGTTTTGGATGGAGTAGTAGCTAAATTCACGCATACCTGTGTGATGCATTGTGTCCCAGGGTTCGAGCTTTGGATTGTCCCCACAGGCTAATGTGTGCCTGATTCCTTTCCAACTCCTTTATTGTGAGGTGGCAGCTAATTGTCTTTTAGGATAAGCATTTGGTGGAGACAACCCCCTATTCTCCCTAATCTATCTACTTGTCTGAACAACTGGTGGATTTGAACTGCTGACCTTTCAGTTAGCAGGCTAATGAGTTAGCCACCAGGGCTCCTAGAACTTTACTAGGCCCATGCAGCTTTCTGGTTCCATTTGTCAGCATTAGTCTTTAACCCAGACTGTGTTCCAACCAAGCAGATTGATAGGTTGCAGCTGCCCACGCTTGACATTAATTCCCACCTCCACAACACCTTAACCACCCCTTTGCCTAGTCACACTTATCTTTTCACTCAAGAATGTCTCCCAAATTATCTCCTTCCCAAAATGAGGCCTGCTTCTACTTTATCTTTTGGTCTCCGATATATTTAATTTATGCTACAGGAATTAAAGACTTAGCTTCTATCATTCCGAATTAAATGAAAACAACAACAACACATTATACCATGTTCTTGCATACATCTCTGTGTTCTTCGAACGCCCTTGGTGGCACAGCAGTGAGGTGTGTCAGAAGAAAAACCCGGCAGTCCGCTTCAAAGATGTCACAGCTCAGAAAACCCCGTTGTGCAAGGCTCTAAAATAAGGCGCAGTGGTCCCTGTGCGTCAGAGTGGATTCAACAACTGGGTTTGGTTTTGCATTAAATGAGATTCATTTTTTAGTAACATACCTACTGTCTGTTAGGAATTGAATTTCATCCTCCAAAAATACTTGTTGCCAATTTTAACTCTTAAACCTGTCGTTGTAATCCCAGTGGTGGTGGGGTGTTCACTGTTATGTTACTGAAGCAGTATTGTTACAGGGTGTGCCTTAAATTAATCTCCTGTGTGATGAAAAATGACAGATTAAGCAAGCAGGCACAAATAGAGGGGAAGGTACATGACAAATACTCACCAAAGAGGCTGAGAAAAGAGGATATCATAGGAGAGAGAGAGGGAATTCCACTCGAGCTAACATTCTGAATTTGAACTTCCAGTTTCCTCAACGGTGAGAAAATCAATTTCTGATTGTGAAAGCCACCTACTTTTGGCATTTCCATCAGCACAGCACTAGATACCTAAGACACTGCCTTTACTGTAATTTTATTTCTAGAGATCCTTTCAGACTCCTTATTGATAAGCTTTCCTTGAGCTATGATTGAATGAAAACAATATAAAATAATTTACAATTTCAACATCTTGAACAGTATGTCATGAACTTTTATGAAGTTTTATCAAAATAGCAACAAGTAATTAAGAAGGATATATCCCTTGGTATATATTCTTGCTCCCGTATCTCTTTAAATTAAAATAGTTTTTCACATGGGATAGAAGATGAGCTAAGTTTGAAATGAAAAAAATGGCATGTTAGTGAAAGTTGTGTGGGGAGATGTCACACCAATATGGCGCATTTAAATCACATCCCTTGATAACATATTTCTTAGGGAAGTGAACACAGTGATATTGAGGGGTGTTCAGTGGGAGTGAAACTTTTGGATGAATATGCTCAGAAACTTCAGATATACATTGCCTGAAAGCTACTTTGAGCTCAAATGCATTTTTTTATTGAATAAATAATCGGCATTTTTAGGTTTTGATTTCTCCGAGAGTCAATCATATTAGCTAAGTCAGGGACAAACATTTCTGTGAGGTAAACCAATGTAGACAGACAGACACCACACATAAACTGAACAGAAAATAGTCTAGGAAGCTCAGTGAACACTGAAAGTTTGATACAGAAATATGTATATAGAAAATTTCTGTTACACTTAAATCTAAAGCTATATAGAAATATGATCATTTTCCCACCAGGGAGGGGAAAATGATTAACCTGTAGGAGTCTTGATAGCACAGTAGTTAAGTGTTGGGCTGCTCAGCACAAGGTTGACAGTTAAAAACATCAGCTACTCTTAGGGAGAAAGGTGAGACTTTCTACTCCAGTAAAGAGTTACACTCTTGGAAACCCATAAGGGCAGTCTACCTGTCCTACAGAGTCAGAGTCTACCAGGAGTCAGAACGACTCACTGGCAGTGAGTTGATCCTATTGTTGGCATTAACTTTGTTTCTGCTTCCCTGGCTTCCTGTGAGAGGTACATCCCTTCATGTCAACGTGAGGGTATTAAGAGTGAAGGGGTGGAGTCTAGCCTGTCAATCAAGTCATAGCCTGATGAATCCCCCTTGTGGGCATGACCTTCTCATGAGGATTCTGGGAACTACCTCTTTCTCTGCCTTCCTCTTCTCGTTGACAAGCCACACGGAGATTTGCTGGGAACTGTGAGGTGTCTCTCTCTCTCCCTGCTTTACCTTCCTGTTGACTAGATGCACTCGGAGCAGAAGAGCCATGTCAAGACATGTGCCAGTGCTGAGATGCTTCCACAGCCATTGGATTCACAAGACTTTGCACCTATTGGCCTGTGATCTTCCTGCATTTGGCATCATTGTGTGTGCTGCGTGAGTCTGGAGACATTTATAGCTGACGACTATTGGACTGATGTGCTAATATTAGACTTAAGGACTTGATGTGGAATGGACTGGTAGGATGGTTTCTCAATATACAATATAAATAGAAAGCTCTCTCTACACATATATGAGTATCCTTGGATTTGTTTATCTAATCAACCCAGACTAACACACCTACCATTCTCTGTTTCAAGGATTAGAACGGTCCTCAAAACCGAACCAGACTGACTGCCATAGACTTAACACTGACGCATAATGAACCTATAAGAACAAGGTAGATCTCCCTGCTGTGAGTTTCCAAGACTGTAACTCTTAAAGTGAGTAGAAAGCCCCAACTTTTCCCAGTTGAGCTGGCTTGTGGTTTCTAACTACTGACCTTTTGGTTAGCAGACCAACAAGTGACTACTATGTCACCAAGGCTCCGGGGAAGGTAAAAGCCCACTGGCAAGAGGCAGGCTCTGGCACATAATGATCATGTGGGGTGAACTGGAGCCACTCCTGTGTGCTAGCTGTCATACCTTTCTTTCATGGAGTGCAGGTTTACAGGTAGGTGGATATACTCCTTCCTACCTGCCTCAGAAGGAAGAAAGAAAGAATGAAAAAGAAAGGGAGAGAGAGAGAGAAAGAGGAAGAAAGAAAGGAAGGAGAAAAGAGGAAAATGAAAAATTTCACACAAAAATTAGAATACAAAATTTAAAATAGAAAAATAAAATAACAAAATGAGCAAAAAGTTCAACTTCAACAAAAATTGTAAAAGTCACAAAATCACTAGAGAAGAAACAAACCACATTCAAGTCAATGCCAACTCACTGCCACCCTATGGGACTAGGTGGACCTGCCCCTGTGGGTTTCCGAGACGGTAGCTCTTTCCTAGGGTAGAAAGCCCCCTCTTCACCGGAGAAGGAACAATGAACAGCAGAGAATAAAAAGAGGACATTTCTCCTAAGAAGGCCCAACAATGCATGGACTTTTAGACCATGGTGCTAAATACATTTAAAAAAAATAAAATCACACCGAAATAGATTGAACAGAGACTTGGAAACAAATGGAGGAAAACCCAGAGAGACTCAACAAGGAAATTAAAACCATTGAGAAAAAAAATCGAGACTCAAGCAACTGATTTGAAAAAAACAATGGAAGCGCCCAGCCGTAGAGTGAAAAATCAGGAGACAGAATAAATCACAGAGGAGGAAAAACAACTGACCTTAAGGCCTAACAGAAACAAGAGCGAAGGAAAAATGCAAATAAATGTCAACGGAAACATGAGATTGTAACATTAGAATTACTGGAATCTGAGAGTCCACGGTCATAACAAAGGCACAGAAACAATATCTTAAGAGCCAATCAGAGAGAATTTACCAGATCTGAACAGAGAAAAAAGCCTGCAAACCCAGCAAGTTACATGAACCGCAATGAAAAGAGACATAAAAAGCATCAAATTGATACTATATACTACTAAAATGTGTGAAAACAAAAGGAAAGGAGGAAAGTTTCAAAGCTGCAAGAGGAAAATACAACATACCATGGGCCTTTTATAAAAATCGGCACTTCCAAGCCAACAGCAGCTCCATTGGAGAGAGGTGGCCTTTCTATTCCCAGAAACAATTACCGTCTCAGAAAATGTCAGATAAAATAGACTTACATCAAAGTCTGTAACAAGAAGTGAAGGCCTGTGAATCACAACAAAAGGGTTAATCTAGGAAGAAGACATAACAATTACAAATATGCACGCACATAACTGAAATGTTCCAAAGCACATGAGACTAATGAGTAATATGAAAGGAGAAATGACAGACAGCATCACAAAGGTCGTACAGAACATCAACACACCTCTTTCAAAGATGGAACCGCTGGGGAAAAAAACACTAAGACCCTTGAGGAATTAGATAAAATCATAAGCAAAGGGCTCTGAACAGTCATGTCTGGGCAATGTCCAGCAATGATAGTGGTAGCATGAAGTTATAATAATGTACCTCTCTATGTCTTAAAAATTAAAGAAATCCTGCCAGACACATCAACACATCTTGAACATAATCATAAATTGGTAATAATAATGTTTTATGTACTGTGATAACTTATTGTGCCAACATGGCCAATGAACACGTGTGGGCTTAATTGAAGAGACCTTTCTTGTCTCTTGCTCTTTGATCATTGGACCCGTGTGCAGCTGCCTTGCTTGTTCTGGGGCTCAATTTGCAAACTACACTACCTGTGGGACACCTAACCCATGGACTGGGTCGTTGTAATTTGAAGTTCCTTCAAGACCTGCTTTGCAGTGCTACTGCAATGTACATCTCTTGAGCTGGGGACTGTGGGACCCTGTCATCTGGCTGACTGTAGTGACCTGCCTTGCTGTTTGCTGCCTGTGCCCGGCTAGCCTGAATTGCTCTACAGAGGACTACCCGGTGGCCCCCAAGACTTGAAGGACTGCCAGTGTACTAGCTGTCTCATGGATGTGAGTTGCACTGAGCCATTTGTACTGCTTTATAGATTAATTAACTGTTTATTTCTTGTTATCTATCTATACACACACATTATATATATACATACATACATACATATTATGCGTTTGGCCGCTAACCTCAAGGTTAGCAGTTTGAAACCACCAGCTGCTCCTAGGGAGAAAGATGAGGTTTTCGACTCCCATCAGGAGTTACATTCTGGGAAAGTCACAAGGGCAGTGCTATGAGTGGAGTCATCTCAATAGCTGTGAGTTTGGAGATGCCGGGTTGGCTTAGCTTAAGGAGCCCTCTGGCACAGTGAGGAGCACTTAACTACTAATGGAAAGGTTGGTGGTTCAAACATACCAGCCACTCCATGGGAGACAGTTGTGGCAGTCTGCTGTGAAAAAATTATGATTGGAAATCCTATGGTGTCCCATTGTTTAGCCTATGGGGTCAGTATGAGTCAGAAATGACGGAAAGGTATCGGGTTTTATGTTTTAGCCTTAGTTTGACCAAACTTTTAGTTAGGCTTCCCTCCTTGCCGCAGGGGTTTGCTCCCAACACTGAGCAAGAACTGGAATGCAGACCATGCTACCCTTAACTGCTCATTCCAAGGCTCAGCTACCACGCAAGGAAATGCTTCTTGTCGGACTGCGTGTTCCCACCCTGCCACCCTCCCCTCAACGTTCCTGCCAGCTCTGCTTACCCTACCACTTAAAGGAACTGACCTTTGCTTTTGAGATATTTGTAGATTCTGAGGTCACAATAGTCTACTGTGATCGTTTCTTTGAATTAAGTCCTCCCTTACGGCGTCTGTGTTTGTTTGTGTTTGAAAGTGAGCATCTGGTTTAGCATTCTCCTGCTTCTGCTCCTGGGAATCATCTGTAGGTCTTCAGGTACAATTGATGGACAGCGATTTGTCTTTGCGCCTATTTTTAATAGCTTCCTGGTTAAGACTATGAGTTCTGTCACCTGGATCAAGTGACTCACTTTTAAGTTTCAGTTTCCTTGTTACTCAAGACCAGTAAATTATTTCATGCATACACATGCATATAGATAAGTTAATATACATATATTAATATATAAAATTGAAATTAAATCTCTTAACACATTACCTGTAACAGTAAATCACCAGCACACACAGGAGTCATTACTGTTTCTCATTTGTGGAAGCATTGATTTTAAGAATAAGAAAAGTAATCTTTAAAAAATATACTTTCTGAAGATGAGTCATTCTTGTAATTATCACCGAGCCCTGGGATTTAAGACGATTTGTATTAGAGATTTAATGAGAAGTATTTGCTGATGTGTCTATTCTTTCCTACAGGAAGATTTGAAAAGCCTCCCTGTTTTACTCACTCCCTTAGTGCACATCCTCCCCTTTTCTTTCCTGGCTGCACACCTTCTCTGAAGGGAAGAGGGTTTATTAAGATGCTGTGATGTATGTGTCCTTTCTTAACATTGCTTTTTACAGCAAAACGCCACATTGCTTGGTGATAGAAACCGAGGGGCGACTAGGGCAGCTTTCCATCTGCCCTGGAAGCTCCCTCCTGCTGTAAATCATCATTATGGGATTGGCTCTCTGCTCACGGTGGCACTGTAGCCAGAGAAATGACCCGGAGGATGGGAAGCATTTTCTCTCTTCTGGGTCTCTATCATGATTCATTTCCTGCCTCAGCTCAGCCTGAGGACGTGGTCTTGGGATCTCAAGATGGCAATCCCACTGCCGTTGGCATGACTGTATCTCCTGCGTCTTTATGTTTCACTAGATTAAAAGAAAAAATTGAATCGATTATTTGGTGTCAACATTTCTGTTTTAAAGTTTTTCATTCAAACCTGGTGTACACAACAGCTTTATAATTCCTCAAATTACTAGAATTTCACAAAAGAGTAGTTGTTAGTCATTGCATTCTTTACATACTTATAGATTTAAATGTTTTCCTTATAAGGTGGTGGATTATTTTAAGTTAAAATTGGTTGAGTATCAATGTTAGTTGAGTATCAATAATGTATACATAATTTTCAATGTTTTATTACAAAATAAAATACAGGTCCAGAAGACAATATCCAACAAATATGCAATTTGATGAATTAATTTTAGTGACCATGTTCTAACCCCCACCCAGGACAAGAACTAGAATTTTAACAGTCACTTGACGTGTGCTCCTCTCCCCCTACCAGCAACCATTGCTCTGGTATTTATAATGAGATGCCTTTAAAACAAGAAGCCTCACCTCATTATTATACTCGGTTACCACAAAGGAAGGACAATTGCTTGCTTTTTAAAAATCATTTTGAGATCATGACTTAGATTCTGTTATATGCTCCAAAAGCATGCATGTGTTTTATTTTTAAAATTTTATATTAGTTATCTGCGGTTTAAAATACTTGCGTTTCTCCCAGTAACAATTATTTTGATTGGAGCTGAACTTTCCCCACCTTTAACTAAGTGGGAGCCTTTTCAAGGTGACCGCTAAGGTCCTTAGGTACAAACTTCGGTAATAGATTTTTGTAGCCTTCTTGCTCTGCAGTATGACAGACAGAGGGTCAAATTTAATTTAATTTATTTTTGTCTTACCTTGGACTCTGCCTTTCTTTGGAGAAGCCCTGTGTTCTTTCAGCGGGAAATGGTACTTCAAGTTCACACGGTGGATTCATCTGATTGTCATTGTTCTTAGTTCTCAGGGTCTTGGTTTTTTCTTCTAGGTCTTTTCAGTGGGTGGCTGGGATGTGCAAGTACGGATACAGACACATACGTACATTCACATATATCAGAAATCCATCTGATACAGTTGATTATAGTTTAGATTCTGAACTTTAGAACGATAAAGTTCTCTCTTTTCTGTATTACATCTCTTTTCCATATTCCTTTCTGCCATGGCCAAAACTTTTTCAAGGAAAGCAAGGGTGATCTAATTAGAATGTTCATACTAAATGTACAACATCTTCAAAATAACAGTGCCAAGACTACCAACACTGCTACACAACTGAAGTTCTTAAGATAATGTTTGGCATATGTCCCTAGCACCAGCACACAGTTTTCATAGTCATACTCTCTTAAAAAACATTAGAGCATATAATCATTATACACTACCATCTCGTTTATTAACCTCCAATGTCAACTCTACTTGACTGCTTACCACTAGCTCTCATGTCAAACTTTATCTAACCATTTTGATTTGATGAAGATTGTCTTCCAATCTCCAAGAAGTGCTCAGGTCTTCCTGACAACAGCTCGTCTTTGCTCTTTATATTTGAAGGCTAGTTTAGCTGGAAAACAAAATAAGACACTTGGCTAACATTTCCATCTTTGAATATCATAAATATGTTACTATATTTTCTTTTGGCTAAAGATTTACTGCCAACAACTCTGACAATCTAATTTTATTCCCCTTGAAGGATAACTGCTGGTTTTGTGTAGATGAATAAGACTTTTTTAAAGATCCAACAATTTTACTAGATGTCTTGATATTAATAGACTCAGAGATATTTTAAATTCTTTTATTATCTCATCTAAGTAGGTTTTTACAACCACAGTTTTCAGGAATATTTTCTTCACACATATAGCATTATTGTCTTCTATAAGGTCTCTGTTTGCTATTAGGTTTCATCTTTTCACTTATCTTCAACGGTGGGCACTTTTTTAATTAAAAAAAATCAAACAATGTTCTTTTCCTCTTCTATTAATCTTAAAATATTAACTGTTGTGATTATTTTTTAACTCATGTTCATCATTAGGCTCATTTATTAAACTCTGTCTTCTTACCTTTCCTCCTGAGTTCTGTCATCTATTAGCTGAATTTAGAAAAATTCAGAAAGGAGGGTTTAAGTTATTTAAAAGTATTTTGGGCCATTTCTCCATCTCTTTTTAGCTTTCCTGGGAGCACGTTGGGCAGCTTTGTGGGCAAGCATTTCTGCATGTGGGTGGCAATGCTTGGTCCCTCGGTCCCTGATAATGTGGGGTGGAATGGGATTTGACCTCGCCCTTTTTCAGTTGCTCAATTGTACAGAAATTTAATTTTACTAAGCTTTTTGAAAGAGGCATGTTCGAAGATAACATTTCTGAATTCACATATTTCTTCTTTCGGTTGTTTCTTCAACGTACTCACACGTGGCCACGCGTTCTGGAAGATGTCTTAGCTTGGGACTCCCTCCTTTTTCCTACCCTAACACTTTTTATTTTTCTCTGACATTTATATTGATTTGGTTGAAATTGCCTGTGTCCTGCTAGTTTTGATTGTGGTACCAGTAGCTTCTCCTCAGGGTGGGCACCTGTCCGGGAAGAATGTTCTTTGGACAGGTAGGCTTGCAGGAGGGAACACCCCTCGCAGGTCAGTTGTGCTCCCAGCAGGCCCTCCCCACAGGAGGAGCCTCCCCATTCCGTGATGCCCTTCACAGTCCCTGAGCGCCGCATGAGCATCCTCAGGGACCCCAGACCGACTGCAGAGAGACTTGGTGGTATCACGAGGCGACTTCTCTGCTTGTTTCTGAGGATGGTAGGGACCCCTTGTCCCTAACATGATGACCGTTTTGCTGTCAGTGCAGTGCACGGGCTTTTGGCTTTGCTCCTTACTTCCCTGATGGTTTTAGTAACAAACTTTGGAAGCTGTGCCACAAACTTAAAACCGAAAAAAACAGACCAAGCCGTTGCTGTGAACCCCAAGGCAAGGCCAGCGAGCAGAAGAGGACGAGTCTTGTATGGATGCCAGCAGTGAACCGACGAGTCGCCGATGGGCTGCCGTGGGTCACAATGCCCACTCTCGGCTGGCAGGAGGGCGTTTTGACCATCGAGTCTCCAGCGCGCCCTATGTCACCAAGGTCACTGACATTTGTTCCTAGACTTCCCTCTGGTAGATGTTCCCACGAGCACACACACAGAGCTGCCTGCCACACTCTACCCTCTGAGTGGTCCCTTCAAAGTCATGTAAGCATAGTATTTTTTAAGTGACTATACATTTAAAATAGTATACATTTAAATGACTGTACATTTTAAAATACATTTAAATGAATACACATTTAAAATAGTATATATTTTAATACTAATCTCAACCATTTTTCAAAAGCCTTCCAGGTACTTTCTTCTACATTGCTCACCATGGATTTTTACCTTAGAAAACACTTCCATTCATGTGGAAGAGTCAAATCCCCAAAGGCCCAGCCGTGCCTCCAACTGCCTTTTCCTCTCCTGGTGGCCCACGGGTGCAGTCAGTAGGCCTTTGGTACTGTGTTCGAACGGAGCCACTTATTTGTAGAAACAGGATGCGACATGGGTTGTGTGAGGAACTTGATATGTGGGTAACATTTTTCCTGTGCCTTTTCCTTTGAATTTGGAACCTAGGTTGCCTGGAAAATAAAAGCACTCGCTTTCAATAGTCTACACTTTTCCAGAAAACTTTTATCAGCTCCTCTTGTGTGTCGGCCTATAAGTGAATGCATATTTAAGATAGCTGCCTTGTTTTAAAAACAGAATCACAGTTGTAAAAATGGGTTCTGATGATTCCATCTAGTGAATATTGCCTGGCATCTGTGCCTGTAATAATAGAAAAAGGGAAGACAGTGTTATATTATTTTTATCGTAAGTGCTTCCCAGTGGGTAACATTGTAAATCAAAGTTTCTCTTGCTGTGCTCAGATAATGTCCACACGCTTTGCAGGATGTGCTTGGTGTTTCCTAGTCTGAGCCATAGGCTCCTGTTGTAAAGAAGTGCGCCGCTTTACTTTGTGTTCCCTGTGAGGCCCCACCACGTTTACAAGTTACATCCAACACAGACTGCTGCTTTGATGTCGACGTTTCAGAATCCGTATCTCCTTTGTCATTGCTAAGACAAAGGATCTTGATACAGAGACGTGTCGGTCATTAATACAAGAATGGCCAATTGTACACAATATGTTATCTAAATTGAAGTGGGAAAGAAATGAGAATGGCAAACATGTAATCTACCTATCGTCCCTGCCTAAAGAGTTCTCTGGAAACCATGGTTTTCCGGGTACATTTTTAAATAAGGTCATTTCCAATATCTAGTCCAATTCTAAAGGTGACTTCTGCGTTGTCTTCTCCCCTTCTCTCGTGGGGTGTGCCCAGAGATACTAGTGAGTCGCATGATTTCACTCTTGCACATAGAAACATTTCCTTTCCCCAGCCCTCCCCAGCTGCTACTCCCATTCCTGTTCCTGGCTCCCATGTGTTATGCGCTCTTAGGCCTTCTCTGCACCTGTGCGCCCGATCCCATCTAGCCTAGTGAAAGGGAGGAAGGAGGAAGTGGGGCAGAGGCAGGCAGGAAGGGAATCAGGTTTTGATGATCATCACATAATTGCACCCTCCCCCCACCCCACCCCCCGGGAGATGAACTCCAGAAACCATGGGGGAAGGAAACAGTGGTCGGTTTAAGATATTAAAATAATAATCATTTATAATTTATCAAGGGACCACAAATGGGGGAGGAGGGCGGCAGAAGGGAGGCGGAGGGAAGAGGAGCTGACACCCAAAGTTCGATAGAAAATAAATGTCTAGAAAACAATGATGGTAGCATAGGTACAAATGGGCTTGATACCATTTATGTATGGGTTATTATAAGAGCTGTAAGAACCCCCAATAAAATGATTTGTTAATAAAATAAGAGGAAGCATTTCCTCAAATGCGACGACTGGCTAGGATACAAGAAAAGCCATGAGGTTTGAAGTTCAAGGCTCTTTACTCAGTTCTGGCCTGTCCGTTTTTCAGAGTCAGTGACCCTCCTTCTCGAGCCTCAGGTTCCTCACGTGTCAAACAGGACGCAGAACGTCCAACTGAAAGATTGGTATCTGGAATGAAAGACTTGGTTTTTGGTATAGTGTAGACGCCCAATTAATACCCCCCCTCCATTGTCTTGTTAGGTGGGAGAAAGTTGCCAAAGTAGAGGCACTAAATTAAACGTGGCTTAAAAAATGTACCTTGATGAGTTTAACATGTTTCTGATTTCTTAAAGAATCATGACCCAAAGTTTTTGAGTAATTTTACCTTTTCATCAGAGAAAGAAAGGATGCCCATTGCTTACAGCAGAACGACAAATAAATCAACCTCTTGGATACGTGCTACAATACCAATATTAAGCGGAAATTAACCATAATAAAACATTGGGATGTTGTAAGTTTGCATTAACTGATACACTTATTTATTACTTAAACACACTGCATCTATTTATAAAATGCATGATGATGATTTATTTAAAGGGCCTGAATGTTTACAAAAAGAAATAAGTTTTCTTTTTTTACAAAAAGTACAAGTTTTCTCAACTTGTACTTAAAGCGCTTGCTTTTTATGTAGAAAACTGTTTTATTGTTCGCACTTTAAGGAACTCTTGCAACTGTAAACGGTGAACTTGCAGAAGGTGGGCTTCTTCAGAGGACAGATTCACCGGATGGCAGGGACGCTGCACTGATGTTATGCTAATTAGCGGCTTGAATCACTGAGACTGGCATTGCTTTGTGGTACAAGATCTAGCATCAGGTCTCTGTCCTTTTGTTGATTTAAAATGTTATCCTTGAAATATCAATGTTATAAATATTAATAAAAATACTAAGAGCTTGGCAAGTGGACTTCAGGAAGACTAATGACTTCCAGTTAAATATCAAGTCATTATTCTAACAGACCTTTTACTAGGCAACAAAGATGGAACAATGCTGTAAGCCTTTCATAAAGGTCTTAACAACCATTCAATTGAGACAAAATTTCCATCAACCAGTTGCTTGACCTAAATAGACTGATCGTTTCTGGGTGAATTAATCAGCCATTGGTTATCATCTCCCCACACCAAATACTGGTCAGGCTGATTATTTTTACTAGATTAATTGGTTGTATTTCCAGTTTACCCCTTTCCCTATTACACACAGCTACACACACACAGCTACACACACACACACACACACACACACACAATTTATGTGACCCAGTAGCCCATGTCAGTTCACTGCCAGGTAATCTGATGGGTGGCAATGTAGATACAAAAGTATAACACTTATTAATGAAAAGAAGGCGCACAGGGGACATGGAGTAAAATGCCAGCTTGTCCTATACTTTTCAGTACTCCACTGCATGCTGTTTATATATGTACATTATGTAAATGAACACATGGAAAAGATACATACCCAGTACCCAAGATTTGTGCCTAAAAAGTGGTGAGAAATAGGACAGGCCCTAAAGTGTATGCTTAAAAAGGACAAACTACAAGGGGGCATGCCATGATCAGGTGGTATACCTCAAAATAACTACTGGGATTAATCAAACTAATGCTCCAATCTGAAATAAAATCCAACAGGCCTGTAATTTGTGTGTATGTGAGAACCTAGGCAAATTTCCATGTGTTTCAACATTTACTGCATTTAAGATGACACTGCATTATCTTTTCACTTCCTTCTTGTGATGGCGGGCGTCCTGAACAGAGCGACGCCCGTTGAGAGGACCCTTTTCACCTGAGCTGACTGTCAGGCCAAGTGATACTGTGCGCCGTGCCGTGTCGTGTTTGCTAAGACTTGTACAATCCATGCTTCCCCCAATTGATGTTCGTCTGAAACCCCGCAGCAAGTGTTAACCTAACTTCATGATTCAAGTGCTATTATTAAAGGAATATATTTTGACTGGAAATACAAAGTAGCATCATCATAGTATCCCCATAATATCATGCTGTTTTTAGGCGCTGCCCAGTCTGTTCCAACTCGTAGCTCCCCTGTGTACAACAGAATAAAAACGTAAGCATTGCGTGGTCCAGCACATTCCGCACAATGGTTATGTTTGAACCCAGTGCTGCATCCCCTGTGCCAGTCCAGTTTGTGGAGCATCTTCTTTTTCCCTGACTCTAAACGTGACCAAGAACAGGGTCCTTTCCAGGATTGGGCTCTCCTGATAACATGTCCACAGTACAGGAGACAGAGTCTCACCATCCTTGCTTCCAGGAGCATTCTGGTAGCACATCTTCGAAGACATGTGTTTGCTCTGCAGTCCGCAGTCCTTTGAATACTGTTCCCAGGCACTGCCATGCAAATGCACGGACGTGGTTTAGTTAGGTGCTGCCAAGTTCATTCCAACTCACTGCAACCCTAGGTGCAGCAGCACAGGACGCCATCGAATCCTGCCCCAGCCTCATGGCGGTGCTTATGTTTGAGCCCCTGGCAGCCTCCATGTCAGTCCATCTCATCAAGGGCCTGTTTCTTTCACTGCCCCCACGCCTTCCCCAGCGTGCTGTTCTTCAGGGACTGGACCCTCCCGACAGCGTGTCCAAAACACACGAGAAAAGGGCCACCGTGTGTCTTGCTTCTTCAAGACAGGTCTGTTTCTTCTTTTGGCAGTCCATGGTACTTTCAATATTCCCCGCCGACGCCAGAGCTCAAATGCATCCAGTTTTCTTTGCTTTTCCTTATTCAATGTTCGATTTTCATATGCTTATGAAGCCATTAAAAATACATTGGCTTGGGTCAGGCATAACTTAGTCCTCAAAGAAACATCCCTGACTTTCAACACTCTGACGAGGATCTATGTGGCAGATTTACCCAACACAGAAGACTATTGGATCTCGACTGCTGCTTTCCTGGGCATTGATTATAGATCCGGTCAAATAAAGTTCTTGACAACTTCAGTACTTTTTCCATTTATCATGCAAAAGCACGGGAAAGGATTAAAAATACCATGAGTTGGGATAGTTGCAAGTTAGTCTTTAAAGTGACAATTTTCTCTTAAACATTATAAAAAGGTCTTGTAAATCAGATTTTTCCAATTTATACATTGTTTAATTTGTATAAAACCTTAATTTGTATAAAATCTTTTAAAACCTTTTTTCCATTTTTTAATTACAAGATCATTTAATTTTTTAATTAAAAGTTTATTGTGAGGTCTTATAACAATCCACACATCAATTGTATCAAGCATATTTGTACATATGTTGCCATCATTATTTTCTAAACATTTACTTCTACGGAGCCCTTAGTATCACTTCCTATTCCCACCCCCTACCCTCATAACCCTCTTGATAAATGATAAATTATCATTATTTTCATATCTTACACTGACCACTGTCTTTCTCCATGGTTTCAGTTGTTCAGCCCCCTGGGGGAGTGGGGTGAGGGGTGACTATGTATCTGTCATCAATGCGATCCATTCCCTCTTCCTCCCCTCCTCTCCCCACCTTCCCTGTACCCTCCTTTCACTGAGGGCTAGACCGGAGCATGTGCACAGGTACAGATAAGACGGAATCCAGGAACAGGAATGGAAGTAACAATATCATTCAATTTCTTGCTGGTACTTGCGTGAGCAGTGATTGTGGAACCAAGTGGAATGAAATTCTTGACAACTTCAAAATTTTCTCCATTTATGATGCTACTATTGATGTAATTGTGGGAATTTTTGTTTTCTTTGCACTGATAAGTAACCCATAGTGAAAGCTATAGGTTTTGCTCATCAGTACATGCTGCAAGTGAGCTTGGCTTTTAGTTCTATTCTGCCTTGTGTGTATCCCAAATTATTAATAAGATTTTCTCCAACCTTTGTCCTTGTTCTTATAGTGCAGAGTCTTGGATTATTTCCTCAGGAAACACGTGGAATAAGTAGAGTGAAGGGAAGCAACATGGACACATACCTTTCTGGATCTTATTTAACACTTTTATCCTCAGCAATTTAAACATTTAAACGAGTTGTGAACATGATACATGCTGCTGGAGAGGAAGTAGAGAGATTTGAGATGCTCAGACATGGTTGGTAGG
This sequence comes from Echinops telfairi, assembly GCF_000313985.2. NCBI lineage: Eukaryota > Metazoa > Chordata > Mammalia > Afrosoricida > Tenrecidae > Echinops > Echinops telfairi. The sequence continues at coordinate 14,587,465 of NW_022106471.1, forward strand.
ATTGCAGATTTGTACCACCACTGTGGGAATCAGCAGGGTGCTTCATTCCACAAACGACAAATCCATTATGATCCTCAATCACTCTACTTGGTACATACACTAAGTCAATATAAGAAAACACAAACAGACATATGCACACCTGAATTTAGGAGTAAAATGAAGGAAACAAACAAAAAACTAACTACGGAGGAATGGATAAACAAACTCTGGTATATTTATACAGTTCAACTCTGCCCTACAGGGGAGATAGGAGCCAGAACTCCCTTGTTGGCAGTGTTTACGTTTAATATCTGTAATAATCTGTGTTCCCATGTAGCCTGTCTGAGAGTAAGGTTATTCACATCCCTGAGCAACGGTCTGAGGGAAGTCAAAGGAAGCTGAATTTGTGTTGGGACTCTATAAATGGATTTGGGGCTTTCGTTGTCATCCATAGACTTCTGAAGAGAGGGGTCTCCGGAGAGCTAGTGGCCATGGGCATTTTAAAATATATTTGTTAGCCATTTGAATGTCATTTTTGGTGAACTGTCTATGTCTTTTGCACACTTTTTCATTTGATGATATGTTTTGTTTTGTTTTTCCTTAGGTCTTTCAGAATCGTATATATTTTAGAGGTTAGTATTCTGTCCGTTGTGTCATTGCTGAAGATTTTTGCCCCTGTCGTGGGCCCTCTTTTTACTGTTTGATACACACAAGCGTCTCATTTTCAGTACGTGTCCGTAATCCATTTTGTCTTCTACTGTGTGTGTCGTTCCTTCTATTTGGTGGGATGCTGATCCCTTATTCTCTTCTTGATGGTCTTTGTGGTTCTGGGGTTACATTGAGGTCTTCGGTCCATCTGGAGTTCATTTTTGGATGCGGGTCAGGTCTGTGCTGTTTCACTCTTCCACAGGTGGACATCCAAGTTTGTCAGCACCATTTGTTGAAGACGCTGTCCCTTTCCCATGCAATGTTCTTTTGGCCACTTGTCAAAGATCAGTTCTCTATAGGCATATTTTTGATTTCTGGGCTTTGTTTTATACCCCATTGTTCTACGTGCTTATAATCATGCCAGTAGAAGGCCGTTTGGACTTCTGAAACTCGGTAATAGATTTTGAGATTGAGTTGAGCGAGATCGGCTTCCTTTTTCTTAAGGAATTCTTTGCTTAACCTGGTCTCTCCCCTCTCTATACAAAGTTGATAATTAGCTTTCCCATTTCTTTAAAGAATGCACTTGGCATTTGGGATGGAATTGTATTGTACTTATAGATTGCTTTGGGTAGTATTGACATTATCACACTATTAAGCCTTCACATCCATGAAGATGGGATCTTCTTCCATTTGTGTAGCTCTCTGGTTTCTTATAGTATCTGTACATTTATCTGTACAGGTCTTTTGTTTCTTTAGTTTGGCTGTTCCTAAGTACTCGGTCTTTTGTGTGGCTGTTGTAAATGGTATTTTGTCTTGTGTTTTTCAGAGCTCTCTTCATTAGTATACAGGAATTTGATGGATTTCTGCTTTTTATCTTGTATCCTACCACTTTGCTGATTTGTTTGAGTGTTTCCAACCATTCTTTTGTGGCATCTTTGGGGGTTTTCTCTACATAAAAATCATATCAGATGCAAATAGTGAGAGTTTCACTTTTTCTTTACCCAAATGCACTCCCTTGATTTTGTTGTCTAAAGTTTCTGGTTAAAACTTCCATCACAATGTTTATTAAGAGGCGGTAAGGGATATTCTTGTCTACTTCCCTTTCCTGATTGTATATCCCTCAGTATTTTCTTGGTCTATTTAAAAGACTGCCTTTTGGCCTATGTACAGCTTGCACACGAGCACCAAGAAGTGTTTTGGAAATCCCATTCTTCCCCATGTCATCCATAGCTTGTTATAATCCACAAAGTCAAGTGCTTTTGCATAGTCAATAAAGCAAAAGTAAACATTGTTCTGGTATTCCCTGCATTCAGTCAAGATCTGTCTGACGTTTGCAATTATATTCCTGTTTCCAATTTTTTGTTTCTGAGTCCAGCTTTAATTTCTGGTAGCTTGCTCTCTATGTCTTGTTGGAATAGCTTGAAGCATATTCAGCAACATTTTACTCTCATATAATATTAATGATAATGTTTGATAAGTTCCATGTTATGCTGGCTCATCTTTCTTTTAAAGGGCAGAAATAGGAATCTCTTCCAGGTGGATGGCCAGGTAGCTGCATTTCAAATGTCTTGTTAAAGGCTAGAGAATCCTTCCAGCATTGCATCAGTCTGTTGAAACATCTCAATAACTATCCTGTCAATTCCTGGAGCCTGTTAATAATATGTATTTCCAAAAATGCCTTCAGCCTGGACCTATTCCTTCAATACCATAGGTTCTTGATCATGTACTATCTCTTAAAATGTTTGAAAGTCAACCAATTTCTATTTTTGTTATCGTTACTCTGTTCCTTCCATTTAATTTAGGCTCTTCCTGCATCATTCATTATGTTGCTCACAGTATTCTTCAATATTGCAACTTGAGTATTTGCTTTTTTCTTCACTTCTTTTCGTCTGAGATGTCCCGAGGGTTTTCTAATGAGAAGACTTTGAACACAAGCTCAATGGACTATTTGTCTTTTTGAGAGACCCCGTGCAATTTCCTGCTCAGCTCTTCTGGTTCACTGTTTCTTCCATTTGTTTTAGCTACTGTACATTCAAGGGCAAGTTTCAGAGTCACTTCTGACATCCACTTTTGTCATTTCCTGCCTTTCTCTCTTTTGGATGACCTTTTCCTTTCTGCATATACAATGTTCTTGATCCCATCCAACAGCTCAACTGGTCCTCAACTAGTAGTGACTACGGCGTCCATCTATCTTTAAGAGCTTCTCTAACTTCAGTGGGGTATGCTCCAGGGTAAATGTAGACTCTCATAGACTTGTTTTAATTTTCTTCAGCTTCAGCTGAATTTGTGTGTGGGCAATTGCTAGTCTGTCCACAGTCAGCCCTCAGTGCTGTTTTGGCTGATGATATCGAGTGTCCCTATAGTCTCTTTCCTCAGATACAGTCAGTTGGATTCCTGGCTTTCAATATGGTGAAGTCCACATGTGAAGTCACCATTTATGTTTTTGAAAAATGTGTATTTATGCAATGAAGTCATTGGTCTTGCAAAGTTCTATCATGGGATCTCTAGCTTTTGTCCTAAGGTCTCCTTTTTCTATTTATTGACACTTCCTTTTTACATCTGATTTTTGTATTCTACTCACCAGTAATTGTATATGCATCTTGATTTAATGTTTGATCAAATTCAGACTGAAGAAGTTAATAGAAGATTTCAATTTTCCCATCATTGGTTTTAGTGGTTGGAACATAAACATAAATACTAGTTGTTTTCACTGACATGTGGGTACTATCCTATAACAGATAGTATTTTATTTCAAGATATATCTTGAGTTGTTCTTTTTTATCATTAAAGTGACACCATTTTCCTTGACCTTGTCATTCACAGGACAATAAACCATATGATTATCAGATCCAGTGTGGTCAACATCAGTCCACATCAGCTGACTAGTGCCTAGGATATGGATCTTTATGTGTTCTATTTCATTTATAATGATTTCCAAATTTCTAGCTTTATAATTCCTACATTCCATATCTAATTATTAATGGCTGTTAGAAGTTGTTTCTTTCCATGTTGTGTCATGTTCCATCGGGAAATGAAGGTCCGGGAAGGCTTGCTTCATCCATGTCATCACAATTGATTATATTAAGGGGGCACCTCTTCCCTGGTTTAATTTTGCGCATGTTCCAGTTTTCAGAGCTCATCTTCAAACAGGATGTCTGTCAATGCTCTGCTGCTGCTCAGAAGGGTTTTAGTGGTTCATGTTAGAGAAGTGAATCACATTCTCCTTCTTTCTAGTCTGTCTTAGTCTTGAAGCGTGTAATATAATATTTATGTGTAATAAAGCTTGCTACCATGAGTGACTGCTGGCATATGAAATATTGGTGCCATATCTTCCACTGTCACAGCAGCATACAAACCATCACAAAATGACAAACTGACAGATGTTCTATAGCAGTGGTTCCCAACCTTCCTAATGCCGCAATCCTTTAATACAGTTCCTCATGTTGTGGTGATCCTCCAACCATCAAATTATTTTCATTGCTACTTCATCACTGTAGTTTTGCTACTTTTATGAACCGGGTAACCCCTGTGAAAGGGTCATTCAGCCCCCAAAGGGGTCACAACCCACAGGTTGAGAACTGCTGTTCTATAGTATTAGAGAAACCTAAAATAATCAACTACATATAGCACTCTCAATTTCCAGTTGCCTCATATGCATGTGAATGCTGGATGTGAATAAAGAAGTATGAAGAAGAATCAATGAATTGTGGTACTGGCAAAGAATATGGAAAATATCATGGACTGCCAAAAGGAGAAACCAGTTTGTCTTGGAAGAAGTACAGCCAGAGTGCTCCTTAGAGACAAGGATGGCTAGATCTCAGCTGACATACTTTGGACATGTTGAGACCAAATTCTTGAGGCCAGACTCAAGAGAAAGACATCACGCTTGATGAAGTAGAGGGGCAGGGAAATAGAGGAAGGCTCTCAATGAGATGAAAAGACACCATAGCAGCAACAATGGGCTCCAGTAGAGAAACAATTGTGAGGATAGCAAAGGATTGACCACGCAGTGTTTCGTTCCGTTGTGTGTATGATTGTTATGGACGAACTATGGCACCAGACAACAACAGTGTATTGCAAATGTCTGTGGTTGTGACATGGCTGTTAATGACTAACCTAAAGGTTGGCTGTTCAAGCCCTCAAAAATCACACAACAGCATTAGAAAATAAAGGCATTGTAGCCAAGAAAACTGTATGGAGCAGCTCCGTTCTGTCTGTCCTGGGTTGCCAGCAGTCTGGTCTGCGTTACCTGGGTTGCCATGAGTCAGCACCTACTCAAGGGCAGCAGGCTTGGTTTGTATATTTGGGACATTGTGCCTATGTTCCATTGGGTTGATTCTGACGTGTAGTGACCTACAGGACAGAGTCGAATGACCCCACATGGGATTTTCTATGCTGTGATCTTTACGAGAGTAGATTCCCAGGCCTTTCTCCGACAGCTGGCGGTTTTGAAGTGATGACTTCTCAGTTAGCAGCTGAGTCCTTTAACCATTGTGCATCAGGGCTCCTTGTGGTTCCAAGCCTCGGGGCCCCAACAATCTAATCTGATAGTCAAGCTGACTTTGTTTGTTCTTGAATTCCAAGGCATTTAATGTTCATAGGATTACTTTAGATTAGTGCTGTATAAAATGGACATTTTCCTCTGTGTAGAGAGTTCTGTGAAACACAGAACTCTCAAGGCTCACTTTCCCACTTTACACTTGGCGTATTTAATACAGTCCCCCTCCCGCATGTACTCCCCGCCCCCCCGCAAATGGAATAAGGGAACCATCACCTACTCACACAGACACGTTCAATTCACACAGAGGTCTTCCTTTGAGACTAATCGAATCAAGCAGGAGAAAATTCTCCATAGTCAACAAATTATATACAGTGCATGTCTCTGTTTCTTGTCAGCCTCCTCAGATCTGCATGCGAGGGCGGCCTAAAGCCCGTTAACAGACTTCAAGAAGGGAAAAAAGCATCATGAATAAAAAATAGTAAATAATTGCCCATTTCTATAGTAAAGTTCAAACTTCTTTCTTGAAATGGTGAAACAACTCAAATAACAACATTAAGAACATGTCCTTGTTTAGGGATAATTAATGGCCTTGTACTTTACTCACTGTTTATTATGTACAGTCAAATAGGAGAGGAAAATGTTAAAAGCTCAAAGGCTAAAGCTATAGTGAAGTATATACAGCAGATTTATATGTATTCTGTGTTTTGTTTTGAAAGGGTACTAATTTAAATTTTACATGTTATTGCCATTGTTCAGAATAAAGAAAAACCATATTAATCATGCAAAAGCGATAGTCATTTTTAAGGAAAAACTTTAACTGTGTCAGATCTATGGAGCTATCTTCTACTTACTATACTCAAATGACTGCATTAGTTTTATATTTCAAACTTTAAGGTGGATAGGTAATAAAAGCATCTTTATCACTAATGACCTAACAACAACAAAAACCCACAATACATAGTCATACTCAAACATTCTAAAATGTTTTAATATAAACAGCATGCTAGAAAATATTGTACAGTATGGGGGAAAGATTAACATTATTGTTATTTCAATGTTTGATGATAGCAATTGACTCGTGAAGTGGTTTGCACAAAATTGTGCTTTTCCGAATGCAATTTGAGTAATATGGAACTGTATATTCCAAGAAATATGGGAAAATGTGGGAAATTGTTGCATAAACTGCTTTGACTAAAGTAGACATTGTGACGAAGCATAATCTCCTCAAGTAAACAGTTATTATGTTAAGAATGGAGAAGCAATCACACCATTTAAGTGCTTCGCCTTGGCAGCTCCTCTCATATCTCCACCCCTGGCTTTCCATGGGACAATCCATTCCTGCTGGCCCACGTGTTGTGGGAATAGGCAGAAATCCAATGCATGTAGAAATCAAAATCAGTACAGAAAATATCGCTTTTTCAAGGAGCAGCTAAATGTACCTAGACCTAATGTATTTACCTTGACTGAACGGGCTATCAGCAGGCACTTGAAGTCCGACTGATATAGCTTCAGTTGAACAAAAATACTTTTGTAAGATAACCCCCATCATGTGGCCATTTTTCGTTCCAGAGTCCTCCCTGGAAGGATACATGAAGGAAGATATAGAAGAACCACGGGTTCAATCCCTTAATGACCCTCTGCACAGTTGTGAGACAGGTAAGCATCGCTCTCCGTTGTTATAAAACAACAACACAGTTTGATTGACATATGATTCACGTACTCCCCTTCTTCTTGTCTTCAATCCCTCGGTGCCCCACTCCGAGTATCGATGCTCTGTGCTCCAGGGCTCTGAACAGGTGCACACAGTAAGGTGGTCGCCCGTGCCTATGAGAAAGACCTGCTCAGCTGCTATCTCTAACAGCACGGCTTGTTGCTTTGTTCTTGTTGTCCTCAAAGAAGCCACCGCATCAGTTCTTTGATTACTTCGGTCGTACTGATTTGTATAAAAATACTTAGGGATTTCATCCGAAGCTACACACTTTCTGTTAAATTCAGTCTGATGCAAGCTGACTCTAGAAGCAGGAGTTGACTGGGTCCAAGCTCTGGGCTGATGGGAAATTGGTAGTCTGAGTCCCCCTAGAGGTGAATCTGACCAAAGGCTTCACCATTTAGTGTTTCAATCAGACGTCGGAAGGCTGTTGAAGCACAGTTCTACTCTCAAGCACACGGACCCCTTAGCTAGCGCGGGCTCGACCATAAATGGTTATTGGTAATTGTTGAAACCTTCCTTATGGATAAAACGGATATTGAGACTTCTGATTTAAAGATATTTTTAAAAATTATGTTAAAGATTTTATTTTTCTCAGCTCTAAGGCTGATGGGAGTTCTCAACAACGTTTTTTTAAAATGACTAATAGAAAAAAGTTACCTTTAGGTATGACTATTTGGAAAAAGTATGAATATAGATGCTTTCTTGTCTTGTCTTTAGAACCATTTGATGTATCCAAGTCTCTCCAATAGAATGTTTCCATTACCTGTGTGTTAGGTGTAATCACTTGGAAGATATACTTAGTTTTTTCTTGTTGAACTGTCATTCAATATATTTCAAAGGTTGTCCCTGGGTTATGAAGCAACTATTGAAGCTTGTTAGAGAAAGAACAAGAAACCACATTCAGCCAGTGAAGCTTTTTTATTCTCTCAACAGTTTTATTGGCACATAATTGACATATCATACAGTTGAACAGTTCAATCATTCAATCATATTGGGGGGGGGGTTGCAATCACCACCACACCCCTCTTAGAGCTTCCCCTCCCTCCATGGTCACGTTGCCTTCAAAGTGACTGTGCAGTCACTATCAGTCCTACTATCGTGTTTGTGTTTACCTTTTAAAAAGTACTGTGGGATAATTTATATGACGTATAATTTGTTATGTCAATCACTTAATTCAGTCTCATTAATTATATTCACAATATTTTGCAACCATAATCTCTATAGAGTTTATCAGTGGGGTCATACGATATCGCTCCTTTTTACTTGGAATTTTATTGGTTAAAAAAAAGACATGTAAATGTATAAACTAATAAAGTAACCAAAATAATTTGCCACCATTGAAACTTCTAGACTTCATGTGAACCAGGCTTTTCTGAGGGATTGTGGTTTAGAATATAAAGACGAACCACATAGTTCCTAAAGTAGTGTGAAGGGTCTAGAGAAATTTTTTCTGATTTAGAAACTACAGGAATCCTCACCCTTGCCCCCACCCCTCTGAATAATTCTGACTGGTTTAAATAGTGGAAAGAGAAGCTTGGAATTTTAAATGAAAATATTCCACTAAGGAGATATTTGGAAATGATTACCAAAATTTGATGTGTCCCAATAATCATTGGACTCTGTTATATCTGTAAAGGGTCATAAATATAGAATATTGAAGTGTTTGTTGTTTTACCTGGATCTCCCTGGATATCAAGCCCAAAGCAGTGGGCTTATTGGACAGAGTGGAATTGCCCCTTTGGCTTTCTGATGTTGCACGTTTTTACAGAAGCAGAAAGCCTCACCTTGGTCCTATGGAGGGAGCGGTGGATTCAAACTGTTGACCTTAGAGTTTGCAGGCCATCTCGTAATCAACTATTCCACCAGGGTTTCTAATACTGTGTTCAAAACAGGAAGACTAACTATGTTAATTCTCCAGAGAGCAGCCTGGGAAGAGGAAATCGGCTGCCCACTTCTGAGGAATTCACTATTGAAAGGGAACATGGTCAAATATCATGCCTTTTCCGGTTGGAAGGCACTCAAAATACAACTGTGGCAGAATTGGATATGAAATGATAGAATTTTGCAAGACAGATTTCTTTTTCTAATTGCAAGTACCCTTTATCCAGCACCTAAACGGTGACTATAGAGGTGGATCTAACCGGAAGGGATGCACAGGAATCAAATTGACTACACCTCTGAGAAGAAACTGGGAGGTTGAAATGCAGTATCCTCAGCCAAAAAGTTGTCAAATTACGACTGCGGAGCACAGCATCAATTGCTCATTTAGAAGTTCAGGTTGAAGCTGGAAGGAATAAAAAGTCTATGAGAGTCAAAGCACAATCTCGAATATACCTCATATGAACTTGGCGAACTTCTTAAGCACAGATATGGCAAATTGAGCAATAATTACAGAAGTCATTAAAATTACAAGAAAGAAAAGAAAATAGTGGATGTCAAAGGAGACCAAAACTTGATCTAGAATGTAGAGTAATTAAAACAAATGGAAGAAATTCTAAAGAAAAGGGTTGAACTGGAAATTTCAAAGGGTACCTTGAGACAGCAAAGTACTATGAACAAATGTGCAAAGATCTGGGGTTAGAAAGCCAAGATGAACACACATGCCCAGAATATCTCAAACTGAAAGAAATGAAGGAAAAAATCAATACTTGAGTTGTAGTACTGAAGGATCCTATGGACAAAATATCCAATGATGCAGGGAGAATCAAAGCAGATAGGAGGAATGTAAAGTCACTGTACTGAAAAGATTTGGTCAATTTTCAGCCATTTTAAGAGAAAACATCTGAGCATGAACCATTGTATTTAAAGAAACTTTCCAAACTGCCCTGAAGGTATGAGCAAAAAGTAAGGCTTCAGGACTTGATAGAATACCAATTAAAATGTTTCAACACAGGGCTGTAGCCTTATTCGTCATTGTTCTATGGCAGGAAATTTGGAAGACAGCTACCTGGCCAAACAGTTGCAAGAGTTACATATTTTTGTCATTCCAAAGAAGCACAATTCAAGAGAATGTGGAAATATCAAACAATATCATTAATATCACATTAGTAAAATTTCTTGAAGATAACTCAAAATGGTTTCAGGGGTACATATGCAGGGAGCTTCCAGAAAGCCCAACTATAACAAGAAGAGAATGTGGAACAAAGAATATCATCATTGATGTCAGAAGTATCTGGACTGAAAGTAGAGAATACCAGAAAGATGATTACTTGTGTTTTTACTGATGATGCGAATACGTTTGTGTGTATCATAACGAGCTATGGATGACATTTTGAAGAACAGTAAATCAGGAGCGTTGTGTAGTACTCATATGGACTCGGTCTGTATCAAGAGAGGCAGTTCTTTGAACAGATCAAGGGACGACCAGCTGAGTGGTTTAAAGTAAGAAACTGTATGCATCAGGGTTGCCTCCTTTCACCAGACCCATTCAGTCTTCATGGTGAACAAATAATCCCAGAAGCTGGGTTATCTGAAGACAAACACAGCATCAGGGCTAGGGGAAGGCTTATTCACGATGTGCCACAAGCAGATGTGAAAGTCTTGCTATTTGAAAGCAAAAAGGACTTGAAGAACTTACTGTGGAAGATCAAAGGCTATGGTTTTCAGGATGAATTTGAGCTCAATGTAAAGAAAAAAAATCTTAACTGGATCAAAAGACAATATCACGATAAAGGGAGAAAGGGCTGTCAAGCATTTCATTTAACGTAGATTCACAAGTCACCACATGCATAAGACCTCTTTAAACTGTCAAAGACCGAGGATGTCATTTTGTCCCAAGGTCAGCAGTTCAAAACTATCAGTCTCTCATTGGGAGAAAGATGAGGCTTTATTTTCCTATGAAGAGTTACAGTTTCAGAAACCCACAGGGGCATTTCTACCCTGTTCTATAAAGTTTCTATGAGTTGGAATCAACTAGATAGCAGTAAGTGATTGTATAAAGAACACTTCCACTTTCTCTCTCTATGCTTATCTATCTTCTGAAAGAGAAATCATAAAATAGTTGTCCTTGATTTAATTCACTTGCCCCTTCATGTGCAATGTGGTGAGTTATTTACTATGGGTCTTCTAGCCATTGTCTTTGTTACTGCCAGCCAATGACCTTCATTTTCCCGTTGGGTGAGGGTAGATACAGATTGGATTACGTGATTCACTTGTGAGTGGGGGTTAGCTCAGGAGGGTGGTTTGAGGAGTGGAGTGCCTCTGGGCATTTAATTGGAAGAGCCGGGGCTGCGTTCCTTCAGGAGGAGGGCTTTGGTGGCATGATCATCCCTTTGAGCATTTATCATCACCTTTGTAACATGGTCCACTCAGGACAGAAGCCAGGCCAAGAGGCTGAGAGCAAGAGAATGCTCTGCCTACAAGCGTGGCAGAGAAGAAATTGTCCTTACTAAACAACTATATCCTACGCATTCCTCACCTAATTGTAACTTGATAGCTTTCCCCGATAAAACCCATACATTTACAAGCATTGACTGTAAAATTTGTGTACCTATTGCTATGAATTATTGGACTATGCTGAAATGTAGAGAATGCTGTGGGAGACAGAACAACATGCTATGATGTGTTTTGAGGCATCATAATGATCTTTTACTGTTGTGTAGTATTCATTGTAAAGGTTCCTGATGGTGTAGTGGTTATACCTTAGACCTGGACCTTCAAGGCCCACAGTTCAAAATCACCCGTCACTCCTTGTGAGAAAAACAGTACTTTCTACTACTGTAAATAGTTAGTCTCAGACACCCCCAGCCAAAGTTCTACTCTTTCCTACAAGGTTGATAGGAGTCGGCATTGACTCCGTGATCATCAATTTGGTTTTGGGGGAGTATTCCGTTGTATGTAGGAATCTCAGTTTTATTACCTCTTTATACCACCGATGAACACTTTGGTTGCTTCCATTTATTTTCTACCACACAAAAAAGTAACTTGTCCATAGGTGTGCATGTGACTGTATCATTATGTTTCAGGCTCTATGTAAAGTACCAGAAGCCCTAGGGTGTAAAAGAGAGATCATAAAATATCTGTATGGACATACTTAATTGAGTTCCCTTAACATTATGCCCTGCATGTAAAATGCAATGAATTATTTAATAATTATTGAAAGCACTCCGCTGTGAACGGATAAGTCACGGGTTCAAACCTGCATGAGAAATACGGCAATGCACTTTCATAAAGATTTACTGCTTTGCCATCCAACGGGGCTCTTCGACTCTGGCCTGCAGGGTTGCTATGAATCGAGTAGCCTTCAAGGCAAAGGATTCATTTTATTTTTTTAGGGCATAGATCTAGGGATGAGAATGCTGAATAATGAGTAACTCTATCTCTTTTTTTTCTCCTGAGAAAATAGCTTCATTGTTGTACCACTTTAGAGTCTTGAAGCAGTGAATAGAGTGTCCAATCTTCCCACATCCCTGCCAGCATTTATTACTTTAAGTTCCTCATCTATCTGTCTATTTATTTGTTCTTTTCTTACCAGTGCCCTTTCAGTGGAGGTTAGATGGTCTCTTACTGTCGGCTTGAGTTGCATCTCTAAGAGCTGGTAGTTGTAAGTGTATTTTTATCTCTTTCTTTCTTGCTTGAATGTCCGTTTTGGCGAAGGTTCTGCTCAAGTTCTTTCCCACTTTGTGGTTTTGCTGGTTTTTAATTTCATTGTTGAATTGTTGAAGTTTCCTATAGATTTTTCGAGGTCTCATCAGATACATTTTCTCCAAATAGTTTTTTTCTCAGACTGTAGATTATCTAATTGCTAGAGTTCTGGAAGGTTCCCATTGATGTACTTCTGCAACCCTTGCTGAATTATCTTCAGCCTGATCATCTTCCTTGTGGTATTGATGATATTGTTTATTTTGAAACTACGTTTGAATTATCTTGTGTTGTTGTTATAAACATACCTCTCTTTCGGGTGGGCCAGATAACTGTCTTCCAAATCTCTTGGCATAGACTGATGAGTGCTTCCAGCATTGAATCCATTCTCTTTCTTTTCTAAATCACTTTATTGGGGGGCTCTTTCAGCTCTTATAACATTCCATACATCAATTATATCAAGCATATGTGTACATATATTGCATCACTATTTCCAAAACATTTTCCACTTGAGCCCTTGGTTTAAGCTGCTTTTTTCTAATCCATCCCCCCGCCTCCCATTCTCATGTATCCTTGATCAATTATATATTGTTATTGTTATTTCTTACCTTATGTCCATTGTCTCCCCTCACCCACATTTCTGTTATTTGTCCACTGGGGAGGTGGGGGGTTATATATCCAATCTTGTGATGGGGTCTCCTTTTCTCACCCTTCCCCCTCCCTGGCCATCCCCCCACCCTCATGATACTGCTACTTCCGTTACTGTTCCTGAGGGTTATCTTCAGTTGATAATCCATCAGTTCCAGAAGCCTTGCTTTTCAGTGCCCTGGGTCTCCTTCCTTTTATCCCACCAATTCTTGGCCATGCGCCACTCTCGAAGTTTTGTACTTCACCCAGCTATTCCTGATTCAACCCATTATTCCTGATTCAGTGAATCTTTCCCGTGCTTCCATCCTCACTTGATGCTTCCTGCATCATTCAGTAATCTGTCCGTATAATTCTTCAATATTATAACTCAGCTTGATCTTTTTTTTGAATCATTTTATTGGGGCTCATACAACTCTTATCACAGTCCATACATACATCCATTGTCTCAAGCACATTTGTACATATGTTGCCATCATCATTTTCAAAGCATTTTCTTTCTATTTGAGCCTTTGGTATCAGCTCCTCATTTTTCCCCCTCCCTGCCTCCCTCACTCCCTCCCTCCCTCCTGAACCCTTGATAATTTACAAATTATTATTTTTTCATGTCTTGAACTGTCCAGTGTCTCCCTCCACCCCCTTGTCTGTGGTCCATTCCCCTGGGAGGGGGTTATAGATAGGTCATTGTGATCGGTTCCCCCTTTCCACCTCCTCTCCCCCCCCTTCTCCTTACCTTCCTGGTATGGCTACTCTCAATATTGGTCCCTAGGAGTTTATCTGTCCTGGATTCCCTGCGTTTCCAGGTCTTTTCTGTACCCATGTACATGCTCTGGTCTAGCCGGGTTTGTAAGGTAGAATTAGGGTCATGATAGTGGGGAGGAAGAATCATTAAAGAACCAGAGAAAAGCTATATGTTTCATCGGTGCTACACTGCACCCTTACTGGCCTGTCTTCTCCCCACAACCCTTCTGTAAGGGGTTGTCCAATTGCTTACAAATATTGGCTTTGGGCCTCCACTCTACACTAACCTCCTCATTCACATTATGATTTTTTGCTCTGGGTCTTTAAGCTTGAACTTAAGTACTGCTGAGATCCTTTAAAATTATCTTCAATCTTATTGTACTTCCATGTGATATTAATGACATTGTTAATAATGTCCACATTCTGTTAGGTCACCATTCTTTGGAGTTAGCACAAACATGGGTCTTATATAGTGTATTGTCCAGATAACTGTCTCCCAAATTTCTTGTCCTACCCTCGTGAGTGTTTTCAGTGTTGCATCAGTTTGGGGAAAACATTTCAATTGTTGTTCTATCACATTCTTGTACCTGGTTATTTATTTATTTTTGCCAATGCCTTTGGGGTAGCTTAGGCTTCTTCCTTCAATAGAAGTAGTTCTTGATCATATGTTATCTCTTAAAATGTTTGAATACTTGTGGATTCTTATAGTACAATGACTGTGTGAAAATATCAAAAGAGAAAGTGACTGTTTCTTGATATTCCCTGCATCTATGTCTATACCTTTTTTGGGGGGTCTGTACACTTCTGAAGGTGGTGTTTCTATCTCTAGCCCTTCTCAGGATTAAACCTAAGAAAATAACTAAATATATATAGAAAAATAAATGACAAAGGAATTAAACTGGCACACTGACAAATACCTATTTAACACGAAAGATGAAATGATGAAAAAATTATGCACAAAAAAGATTTGTCCATGCAATATTGAAAATAAATAGAAAAATTATTAAGAAAATACTATTGTATCTACTATTATATTAGATAAAATAAACAAATCCCCAATCGAGAGGTACAGGTTAGGAGAGCACATCAATAAATATGATCCAAGAAGGTATACTAGTCGCCCTTTAGGAACAACCACACAGCTCTCACTGAAGAGCTCAGTGCCGCGGTGTGGTTCCTACTCACAGTCACGCTGTAGGACCGAGTGGAACAGTCCCTTGGGGTTTCCAAGGCTGTAACCTTTACAGAGACAGAAAGCCTCCTCTTTCTACTATGCAGTGCTGGTGGGTTTGAACAACTGACCTTGAGTTTCACAACACATTGTGTAGCCCCTATGGCACCCAATCTTCTTGACCACACAAACAAAGGGTTAGGATGATAAAATGGACAATAATGCACAACACAAACTGGAAATAGGGACAGCGGTGGTGGCTGTGCTAATGTCAGACAAAGCTACTGGTAGAGAGAAACGGTGGCATGCTGCAATGTTGAAGTGGCAGAGAATCGGGAAGACATAACAACTATAAGCTTACATACCCCTAACAACAGAGTCCTAAAACACATGAGGCAAACATTGACAAAATCAAGGGGGCAAAGTAACCAAAATAAACCATAGAAGAGTCCACCTATCATAGCAGAGTGCACAGCCTCCTGAAAGCATATTAAATAGTCGTCAAGATAACTCAGATAATATGCCTTAAGGAATTTAGAATGACTAAAATCATGCAGAGTGTTCTCACATTACCATGAAATTAAAAATCAATGACAGAAGAAAATGAGATCTACTCACATGGTTTTTAAACAGCACACTCCAAAGTAATCAGTAGGTTGGAAAAAAATAAATAACTTAGATTTCCATAAT
>NW_022106471.1:14603426-14606183 GCF_000313985.2 Echinops telfairi
AACATTTAGCTAGACTGAGGAAGAGAATAACTGAGAAGTCAAATGGCTAAAGTTGAATTAAAGAGGAAGTGTTACTATCAGTGACACAGAACTTTGAAAACATAGAATTGTGCCATTAAAATATATATGCCAACAAATAAAATAACTTAGGTGAAATAAAACAAAAACCATAGAAAGATCAAACAACTCAAGAGAAAGATAATCTGAACAAACATATAACAGATAAAGGAATGAACCGGGAATAATGAAATTTCACACAAAGGGAAACCCAGACTCACCTGGCTTCACTGGTGGATTCTATCAAATGTTTAAGGAAGAATTAGCCTTTGTCCTTCACAAAACCTTACAAACGGTGGAAATAGTTCCCAAATAAAGTCACTGTTATTCTGATACAAAAACTGGACAAAATACTACAAGAAAGAAGAACTGCCCTAGAGACACAATACAATCTGTGTTAGGCTGCGTGGATTAGAGACACAAATCCAGTGGCACTCATGAATGTACACGAAAGGACTTTGTAGTAAGAAGTAATTATATATTAAAAAGTGTCCCAACCCAGTCTGACTCACGCCCATCAGTCCCACGTCAGACTCACGCAGCCGCACGCGAGGAAGTGAAATGCAGGAGATCCCAGGGCAGTGGGGGCCCCGTGACGTGGGTCCAAAGTGCGTGGAAACCGGGCAGGGCTCTTGCACCTGTAAGGGTCATGGACGGAATCCCAGCCCACAAGAATGCAGAGTGGCAGAGAGGAGGGGGGCGGGTGTTACTAGGGTCCTCTTTATAGAAAGCCACATACCCCAAGGAGACATCATCAGACTGTGACACATTGGGTTCCATTTTTACACTTTCACACATCTTCAACTTGAAATAAAATTATTTAACTGCTGCACAATCCATGTAAAAACACCACCTGATTTTTGTGCAGAATTTGGCAAGCTTATTCTAAGATCCAACTAGAAATGGAAGGAACCCAGCATGCCCAAAACAGCTTTGAGATGGATTGGAGTGCTTTATTTCCTAATTTCAAGTTTTATTTTAACTCTAAGATGAACATACACATTAATGGATAAAAATTGAAAGTCCACAATAAACTCTTATTTTTTGGCAAGTAAGTTTTGACAAAGGTCGCAAGGAAATTAAATGAGGAATAGACATTTTTTCTAATCAGTATGTGAATATCCATATTCCAATGAATAAATGTGAACCACCTATGTCATATAATGCACAAAATCTACCTCAAAAATCAGACATAAAAAGAATACTTCATAAATGTAAGAGCCAATTCTTATTTGATGTCTGCACTATTTTTTCTCATTTTGAGCCATGCCCCTTCAGGAAATAAAGGCTCTAAGGGCATTTATTCCATATGCTTCGTTTTGATGACTCCACTTAGAGAAGCCACAGCTTCCTCAATTATACTTTGAGTGCCTTCCAACCTGAGGGACTCACCTGCTGGCACTATTTCTTACAATGTTCTGCTTCTGTTCACGAGATTTTTAATAACTGACAATGTTTTGATGTGATTTTATACTGTTTTCAGAGGCTAGTTCCTCTGAGGTGGACAGCCTATTCCTTCTTTGTAGTCTGTTCTTGTTCTGGAAACTCTGCTGAAATCCATTCACCGTTGGTGTGTGATAGATTTATCATGCCCACTAGGCCAATAGGAACATGTGGGCAGAGCTGAATCAGGTCACAGCTTGATTGGAGGGCAAAAGGTAAATGGTCCTTAAGGCCCACCTTCATCTCTCTTACTCCCTGGTGATCAGAGTAGTGTACTGCTGCATTAGCTAATTCTCTGCCTCAACCTGTGTACTACATTACCTGTGGGCCAAGCCAACCCATTCCAGATCCCATCAGGGCCTGTCTCACTAAGCTCCTGAACTACCAACTGTTGCTGACCTTCTAAATGCTGCCTGTAGGCAGACTCTGCCTGCCTTGCCTGAGGGAAGACTCAGGTGTCTGCTTCCTTGACCTTGAACTTGGCAGCCCATGTGAGTTGAAGCACTTCCAGTATATTAACTGTTCCATAAAAGTGAGTTGAACTGAACCCTTCGTATTGGTGTGTGGACGAATTAGCTGTTATATTCCTTCTTGTATAAACCTATCCATCTCTATCTCTATATCATCTGTCTCTATTTATATTTGTATATCTATCTAATCATAAATGTCCTGGTTTTGTTTCTCTAGAAAACCCTGCCTAACACAGGGTGAGCCTGTTGATATTTGAAATACTGATGAAATAGCTTTCAGCAGCACAGCAGCACACACCACAGCACAATAAACTTACAAACAAGTGGTGGTAAATTAACTCTCCTTACCATTTTGTTTTGGAAGTATAAAGGAATACTTTGCCTTCAACAATGAAAACAAACTAACTTTCTGGCTGTTTAATGCAGAAGATCAATGAGGGCAGGGGAAATGTTCTTCTTAATGTCTTAATTACTGCAAATGACTGTTATGAAGAATATATTCAAGACACAATTTCTAAAAGAACAAATGTTCACGTAAACAAGATTGTCCTCATACTACTGTAGACCAGACTTGAAATTGGGAGGACAGACTGAGCAAATGGGAATGTGGATCACTCTGAAAGTCATTCTGAGGATGCCTGTCGCATTCTTATGTATCAAGGCATGTCCGAAGATGCTACTTGATCTTAGCTACTTAATTATTTCTGAACTTCTTACTGGCTAGAGTGCAAAAATGAC
Organism: Echinops telfairi; assembly: GCF_000313985.2. Classification (NCBI taxonomy): domain Eukaryota; kingdom Metazoa; phylum Chordata; class Mammalia; order Afrosoricida; family Tenrecidae; genus Echinops; species Echinops telfairi. The sequence goes on from NW_022106471.1 coordinate 14,606,135, forward strand.
ATGAGTTAATTTCTGTCTGTCACAAGATTTCTCAGGGTGGTTATTAGCA
>NW_022106471.1:14606593-14609245 GCF_000313985.2 Echinops telfairi
TCAATAAATAGCATTTAATTAATGGATTGATAGCTGCTTAAATGTTAATTGTTCACTCTTACTTGAGGTATTTAGCCAAATGTATAAGATAGATGAACTACTTTATATTGAAAAATGAAACTCAGCAGCTTAAAGTCATTTGTAGAAATTTCTGCTATTAAATTGTTTGTTCTTCCTATCAAAAGATCAATTTCCCTGTGATTTGCAGTACCCTCTGATTGGTGAATATCTATCCCTTCTTGATTGATAAGAAGCTCTTGTGGAGCAATTTCATGATAGACTGTTGGTGGAAAAGTTGGCAGTTCGTGGCTCACTAACGCAGAGGCGCCACAGAAGGAAAGACTGGGTGCCACATTCCTGTAATTATTGCAGCCAAGGAACGCTAGGGAACAGCTTTCCTATCCCTTGGACTTGTCATGAGTGGCCAGTGCACCAACACCACGTCAACACAGCCCTGCGAGCGTGAGCTTTGGCTATTGGTCTTGTGTCCAGTGGATTCTGAGTGGGAGCCGTGTATACCACATGTAGTAAGGCATCACATACTGCCACGAGGGCGCTTGTCTCCTCTCCACTAGGTTGCTGACGGTAAGGAAGTTGGGAAACACTGGTGAAGATCAAAGAGAGCAGTTTTCAGAATGGATTAAAACTCAATGTTTTTTTTTTTTTAAAAAAAAACTTCACAATTGAACCAATAGGTAACAGCATGATAAACGGAGAAAAGATCGAAATTGTCAAGGATTTTGTCTTTCTTGGATCCATAACCAATGCTCATGGAAGCGGCAATCAAGAAATCAAATGACATATTGCATTGAGCAAATCAGCTGCACAAGCTATTTTTATAGTATTGAAAGCAAGAATATGACTTTGATTACTAAGGTGGGCCTGACCTAAGCCATGGTATTTTCAATAACCTCATAGGCATATGAAAATTGGACATTGAATAAAGAAGACCCACTTAGAATCAATGCATCTGAATTATGGTGCTGGTGGAGGTTATTAAAAGTACCACAGACTCCGAAAAGCACGCAAAAAAATCTGTTTTTGAAGCAGTACAGCCAGAAAGCTCCTGAGAGGGAGGGCAGTGAGACGTCATCTCACACATTTGAACATCCTATCAGGAGAGATCGGTCCCTAGGAAACGACATCATGCTTGGTAAAGTAGAGGGGCAGCACGGCAAAGGAAGACTAGTCAAAATGGAAGGACATAGTGGCGGCAGCAATAGGTGCACACAGCAGAACCATTGAGCGGATGGAGCGGGACTGGCTGATACTTTGTTCTGCTGCACACAGCAGGGTCATTCTGAGTCAGAACTGACTAGACGCCACCTCACAGGAAACAACAACCAGGCGGAGATAGCAGTGGCGTCCTCACTTAGGTTAGACAATCTACAGAGAATCCAGATTCAGATGGTGGCTACCCACGGTCATCTTGCAACAGATTGCTGTGGTCCAGGGTCATCAAGTCTGTTTGGGCTCCTAGCAACACATCGCACAACAGAATGCACTACTGCTGGGCTCTGTACCATTGTCATGATTGTTATGCACGGGCACATTGCTGCAACCGTAGTATCAGTCCAACTCGTCCAAGGTCTTCCTCTTTACCAAGCACGCTGTCCCTCTGCAGGGACTGGACGGTCCTGTGAACATGCCCAAAGGACATGAGACGAAGTCTCACCATCCTCACTTCCAAAGAGCATTCGAGATGGGCTTCATCAAAGACAAACTTTGTTTGTTCTTTTGCCAGTTCCCGGGACTTTGAATACTCTTCTCACATACCAGAATCAAATGTGTTGGTCCTTCTTTGGTCTTATTATTCAGTCTCTAACTTTAGAATGCATTTGAGGTTTGAGTCAGACACCCCTTAGTGCTCAAAGTGGCATTCTTTCTTTACAACACTTACAGAGATCCTGTGCTGCAGAGTTACCCAAAGCAATGAGTCAGCTGGAGGTTGGTTGAGAGCAGAGAACACCAGAAAGACATTTGTGTTTTATTGACTGCAAAGGCATTCGACTATGCGGGTCATTACAAACCTCGGGCAGAACAAGTCTCCCACAGCATCAAGGACGTGCTTGCTCTCCAACACTAAAAAGAGGTCTCGGGCAGCAGATTGGCCCAGCGCAAGGCGTCATTTGATTTCTCGATCGCTGCTTCCATGGTATGAACCCAAGAGAGAAAATCCTTGACAACTTCAATCTTTTCTTCATTTATCATGATGTTACCTATTGATTCCGTTATTCAAGAATTTTGGGTTTTTTTTTCATTTATATTGAGTTACAATCTATTCTGCAGGCTGAGGTCATTGAAGGTGAGGGGAAATGGAGCGCTAACAACGATGAGAAAAAGAATGGGGTGGGGTGGAATCCTAAAACTGAATGTAGTAATGATTGGACAACTCTTCTTGGTGCGGTTGAACTGTTGAATTGTATGACATGTGAATTATAGGCCAATGAAACTGATGGAAAATATTTCTTTGCCTGTATCAACCAGAAAGAGATGTGGTTGCACATAGGTTTTTGCATTCACACATACAACATAGGGAGAATAAATTCCAATATATATAAATAAATGGAAGAGAACAATTTTCCCAAACATTTTTCTCTTGCATTATAGCAATTATTTTATAATTTTAAAGAATGAATGGCTTAAAATGTT